>NC_056746.1:486008095-486074999 GCF_019279795.1 Protopterus annectens | reverse complement strand
AGGGAAAGGGGCCAAAAACTTAACGGGAAAGGCAAAAAGAAAATGAAAACTGACATCAGATGTGACGTTGATCTTAAAAGACAGACAACTAAAATAATGGCTCATTATATATATATATATATATATATATATATATATATATATATATATATACACACACACACACACACACACACACACACACACACACACACACACACACACACACACACACACACACACACACAGATTTTATCCCAAAAGGGAAAATTTCTCCTTTTGGTATTAGTAAAAAAAAAAATACGTAAATCTATATAAATAAAAATGTAAATGTTAGTTTGTTCAAAATCTTAAATCTCCGAAAGTTCTTCACCAATTGCTTTGAAATTTTCACACAATGTTGCATTCGAATACGCGTGTTTTTATATACCTACTATGGATTCTATATATTTGTATACAAGTATGCAATTTTATATGTTTTTGTTATAACTGTCTTTCTTCTTTTTCAGTGCAATTGATCTGCTTTAGTTCATCCAAATAATGCCTTGCAGAAGATCAAACTTAGGTCGTCGTACTCGTGGAGCGGAAGCAGTGCGACAAGTAATTGCAAATCAAACTGAGGAAAAACGGGCATCAACAAACGAGCGAAACAGACAAAGAATGGCTCAAATATGTGCCGAGGAATTCTTTATATTTAAACACAAAACTCTTGATATGGACAATGCATATCTCAAACATTGTTTAGCTATTAAGATTGTTCCTAAAGGTCTTAGGGTCTGTAAATTTCCTAATAATGTTATAGAAGGATCGGAATTTCATAAGGATTTGATTGAAACATTTGATAATTGTGGTTTTTCAATTATGAAAGCAATTATTAGAAACAATGATTTGTTGATGGAAAAGTTACTTACTGATATTGAGAATATTAATAAATCCATCACTACTGATTTAAAATTTACCATTGATACTGAGAGAAAAGAATATCATGCATTGTTTAAAAATATAGAAAGTAAATGTATTGAAGTTCAGGATAGGAAAATTAGCAAAATCAAGAGAGACCTTGAAGAATACAAAAATAAGAGTCATTACCCCAAACCCAGGTATGTTCCTAGGCAAATATACGGTCATTGGAACAAACAACATACTTTTGGGACTGAGTGGGAAGAGGGGGAAATGACCGAAGTGTTTGACCAAACTAATAACAATGAAGAATTCCCCCCACTTAGGAGATCAGAAAGGCTTATGAATCAAGAAAAAGTGTACTACAACTCAAAAAACTACATGGGGAGGGGGGAGAGACCATTTGTGAGAAGAGAGGAGAGGTGGAATTAAGTACTGGTATTACCAACAGTGGCAATGTATGGTCACACAATGGCTTCAACATTTATAACTATTCTAATGTACAGGTAGATGCCTCTTGGTTCAATTTGTTTTCAAAAGGTTTTACCTTTGTCCCTAGGCAAAGAGTAGATATATCCAGACTGTTAATTGACATTAAGTTGTTTACTAGAAAAAAGAATCTTGAATTAATTTTCAAAGGTAAGACTAGTCAGCCTTACAATGAAATACTTAAAAGCAAGAGTGTTTTCAACCCCCCCTTACACCCTCAGTTGAGAAATTTTGAAATTAAGATTGAGAACGAAGTTAGAAAGCAACTAACCAACAAGCGTATCCATCCAAACTTGTCTCAAGGAGAAATCAAGACCTTGAGGGAGGTTAGTACTAACAGTGAACTGAGGGTCATGAAACCGGACAAGGGAGGGGGAGTGGTTGTTATGCAAGCAATAGAATATGAAAGTAAAATGTTGGATATATTGAATGATGAAAACAAATACACTAGAGTATCACTTAATGAAGTTAATATAGCCTATAAAAGGATACATGTACTATTGAATGACCTTTTGCTGGAAGGTTCTATTGACAAAGAAGTTTATAAGTTTTTGTCAGTTGAGAAGCCAAAGGTCCCATGTATTTTTGGCATCTCCAAAGTACACAAAGACAGTACAGACCCCCCTCTAAGGCCTATTGTGTCGGCAGATGGATCGGCCACAGCTCCCTTGGCAAAGTTCGTTGATGTGAAAGCTAAAAAAGTACTAGAGGGAAGAAGTTACATTCTTAAAGATTCGTGGGACTTTTTAAGGAAAGTGGAATCATCCTTGTATAGTGAAAATTTGAATTTTGGCACAATGGATGTAGTGGATCTCTTTGGTAGTATTCCACATGAAACTGGATTACAGTGGTTTGAAGAAGCTTTAATAGCCAGTAAGAAATTGACACATGGAGAATTTAGAAACACCTTAACCCTAATGGAAATAGTACTAAAAAATAATTTCATTTATTTTCAAGGGGAATACTACAGACAAGAAAAAGGTGTAGCTATGGGTGCACATTGTGCACCAACCTATGCAAACATTATCATGGCATTTTGGGAGGAGAAGTTTCTACTCAATTCACACTTCAGTGACCAATGGGTATTATATGTAAGATTTCTTGATGACCTTTGCTTTTTTTGGAAAGGTAACAAATGTAGTTTTGAGACTTTAGTTGATTATGTCAACCAAACTACAGAATTTTTAAAATTCACTCAGAACTTTGACTCAAATACATTAAATTATTTAGATGTCAATATTAGCAAACAAGAAGGAAAGTTTACATCAAGGATATATAGAAAGGAAACGTTTTCAAATGGCTATTTACACTTTAATAGTTGCCACCCCCCGTTTCAGAAAAAAGGAGTAGTAAAAGGGCAACTTGTTCGCACAAGTAGAATGACATCTGAAGATGATGAATTTACCAATGAAGTTAATGTACTTAGAGAGTTTTTTGTCAAGAGAGGTTATTCATATGATTACTTCAACAAAATTTTGGAAGAAGTAAACAATAAAAGGAAGGGTCCTTTTGCTCCTATTTTAGGTAGAAAAGACACAACAGCAACGAGGCAAAATATCAATGGTGATACTGATCAATATAGTGCGGGGTTAGTCACAACTTTCAACCAACATTCAGTTTTAATCAAAGAAATTTTTGCTAAAGAATGGAATGCCTTTTCAGAAATTTCGGATTTGGAAGGCATTTTTGATAAGGAAATAACATACACTTATCGAAAAGGGAGAAATATAAAGAATATTTTGGAGAATGGTCAAAAATCAAACAGAATAAGTAAGAATAGCAAACCAAAGAAAGGACTATTTAAATGCGGAAGGTGCAATTATTGTACCTATTTACAGACTGGTAGCTCAATGTATTTGGAAGCAAGAAACAAGACATTATTTCTGGACAGTTTTGCAAATTGTGATACCAGTGGCATTATTTATATCGCTACATGTAAGAAATGTTCTTCCTTTTATATTGGAAAAAGCGAGAGGAAGCTCAAACAAAGGATTTATGAGCACCTTTATGATGTCAGAATGAAAAAAGACAAAAATGCACTGAGCAAACATTCTATGAAATGTCAAACAACAGGTTATCAATTTTTTGTGCTTGAAGTAGTTCCACATAACCCCAGGGGTGGTATGTGGGAAACGCTGATTGAATATAGAGAGTTACACTGGCAGCTTATACTTGACCCAGGTAGAAACCTGGGATTAAATGATATGGTATCTCTTGCACCAGTACTTAAATTAAGGGCAGCAAAGCTCTAGGAGTTTCACTAAAAATACACTTTAATATGGGTAATATTCATTTTATTAGGGAATTTTAAATAACTTTTACAACATGTGACAAGTTTATTTAAACTCATTAAAATCAATTTTTCAGGTAATACAATTAGTAGTTTTTAACATTTAAAAATTTTCTATTTGTTTATTGTATTTTTCATTGTGAATTTTATTGTGTTTTTGCAATCAACCACTAGATGGTGCTAACTACTACATAAAAGGAATAGTATATTGAACTGTCAGTGAAAGAATTCAAAAACATTTTAAGTAATTTATATTAAACTCTATTTTAACATATGTATTTATTGATATATATATATGTATTTAACATTTAACATTACATTTAAACATATTCATTGGTTTTTATGGTGATTTTATTAATTAAAACATTTAGGGTAAAAATTTTGTATTTTACAATACGATTGGTTAATTCAAATGTTAATTGCATAAAATGTATTATATAAGGGAAGGTTCTACCCTGGTGGTCATTACTGATGAAGTTGATGACGAAACGTTGTGTTTCAACAAACGTATTGTGAATTTGTGGACACCGTTCTTTTGCTGCTATTGTACCTGACACGCAGTGGACATTAAATTTCTTTTGCTGCATTTTCTGGGACCTGATTTATTTGTACCTGAAGTTGGTGGTTTTTTACTTTTATTTTTTTATGTGCCGAGGAAGCAGCAGAGCGACGTGCAGCCAGACTTGAGGATGCACGGTTGCGAGCACGGCAATGGCGTTCTGCAGCTTCAGATCTGCTTCATTCTCAACAGAATGAACGCGACAGGCTGACAGTGGCTGAAAGACGTCAACGAGAAACAGCAGATCAGCGTCAAACATGACTTCGTGCTCAGCAATCATTCGATTACAATCGCCTTGCATTCCGGTACAACCCAGCTGATGATTATAGTTTGAGCCGGCATGTTCTTATCGGCACTATGACTGAAGTGTGTCCTTATTGCAAGGCTCTGAAATTTAATGGAGAAAGGAAAGGAATGTGTTGTGCCGCCGGAAAAATTAAACTGCCTCAACTTGGAGAACCTCCAGAGCCATTAAAAACTTTGCTTGCCGGATATACCGCTGAATCAAAGCATTTCCTATCTAACATCAGGAAATACAACTCATGCTTCCAAATGACGTCGTTCGGCGCAGAAATCGTAACAGCTCAATTCATGCCAACTTTCAAAGTGAAAGGACAAATTTATCATAAAGCCGGCTCCCTGCTTCCATTCCCAGATGGTCAACATAAATTCCTACAAATGTATTTCATCGGTGATGGCAATGATGAATTGAATGCACACTGCGGAATTTCTACCGGCATACAAAGGTCCATCGTTTCCCAACTGCAAGAGCTTCTTCACGAAAAAAAACAATTTAGTGCATTTGTTCAAAACAGCAATTGACATGATGCCATTCATGCTGACAAAACGCCTGCTGGAGAACATGTGCAAAGATTCAATGCTCAACTATAGATGAAGTGGCAACTGTTATAGTCCGAGATCAATTCCAACCTAGAGATATTGTTCTTCATCGGGGAAACGATCAATTGACAACAGTTGCAGAAGCTCATCGATGTTACGATGCCCTGCAATATCCAATCATTTTTTGGGATGGTGCCGATGGATATCACTTCAATGTTAAGATGATAAATCCAGTCAGTGGCGAAGAAACAAATATGAAATGCAGCGCAATGAACTATTATTCATACCGATTAATGATTCGAGAGAATGAAGACAATCACATTTTGAAATGCCGTCAATTATTTCACCAATATATCTTAGATATGTATGCAAAAATCGAAACAGAATGTTTGATATTCATCCGTTTGAATCAGACCAAGCTTCACTCTGAATTATACGTTCATTTGCGAGATGCAGTTGTAAATGACGGTAATACAACTAACGTTGGAAGACTAACGATTTTGCCATCTTCATATACAGGCAGTCCACGTCATATGCATGAGTACGCTCAAGATGCAATTGCGTATGTTCGTCACTATGGGCGTCCAGAACTATTCATTACATTCACATGCAATCTAGCTTGGGACGATATACAACAGCTCTTACTTCCTGGGCAATCGCAGGTGGATAGGCATGACATCACAGCACGTGTTTTCAGACAGAAGCTGAAATCGCTGATGGATTTCATGGTAAAACATTGAGTGTTTGGCTCTGTGTGCTGCTGGATGTACTCAGTGGAATGGCAAAAGAGAGGATTGCCACACGCACATATACTAATCTGGCTCTATAACAAAATCACTTCAAATGAAATTGACAATGTAATATGCACTGAAATACCCAATGCCGACGTCGATAAGGATTTGCATGAAGTTGTGATGAAAAATATGATACATGGACCTTGCGGTACACTGAATCCAAATTCACCATGCATGATAGACGGAAAATGCTCTAAGCGATATCCTCGAGCATTAGTATCCAACACAGTTACAGGAAACGATGGATATCCTTTATACAGAAGAAGATCAGCAGAAGATGGCAGTAAATTAGCAACCATACAAATGCGAAATGGTGACATCGAAGTAGATAACCAGTGGGTTGTTCCATATTCGCCTTTGCTATCAAAAACATACAAAGCGCACATAAACGTGGAATACTGTAACTCCATTAAATCGATCAAATACATTTGTAAGTACGTGAATAAAGGCAGCGACATGGCAGTTTTTGGCGTGCAACCAGAAAGAAGTGATAGGAATGCAGTCATACATATCGATGAAATCGCACAGTATCAGGCTGGAAGAAACATAAGCAGCAATGAAGCTGTATGGCGAATTCTTTCATTTCCCATACATGAACGAAGTCCAGTGTTGTTCACTTAGCAGTACATCTAGAGAATGGACAACGCGTTTATTTCACAGCTGCAAATATGCAACAAATAGCCCTGAATCCACCGGCTACAACGTTAACTGCTTTCTTCACGTTATGTCAAAATGACACATTTGCAAAAACACTGCTGTATTCAGAAGTGCCTACGTATTACACATGGAATGCGAGTAGAAAATCATTTAAATGACGCAAAAGAGGAGAGCAAGCCGACGGACAACCTGTCATATTCAAAGAAACTACGATAGGCAGACTGTACACCGTGCATCCCAATCAAGATGAATGCTTCCTTCTTTGCATGCTGTTGGTAAATGTGCACGGTCCAACATCTTTCCAGCAATTGAGAATTGTCAACGGCGTTACACATGCCACTTTCCGCAGTGCATGTCAAGCTCTGAATTTATTGGAGAACGACCGACACTGGGATGTATGCATTAATGATGCGTGCAATACATCACATCCAAATCAAATTTGTGCATTGTTTGCAATCATTTTGACCGCCTGCTCTCCATCTCCAACAGAGTTATGGGAGAAATATAAATCGCACATGGCTGAAGATATTTTCCGTCGAATACGCAAGGAAAATTCAAATATGAACATGGATTTCACAGCAGAAATCTGCAACGAAGCGTTGATAATGATTGAAGATTTGTGCTTAGAAATCGCGAACAAAGATCTCAATCAATTGGGAATGCCATCACCGAACCGATCTGCTGCTTTGTTCAATGTAGAATTGTGTCGTGAACAAAATTACAGCACGGGTGATCTTTTGTCGTATGTGCAATCAAATATTCCTAAGCTAACGCTTGAGCAAAAAGGCATTTACGATCAAATAATGCCAACTGTCAATAACGGGGTTGGAGAAATCTTCTTCTTAGATGCACCAGAAGGAACTGGTAAAACATTCCTAATTACATTGATTCTGGCAGCAATTCTATCCCAAAATGGCATAGCCTTAGCTCTTGCGTCGTCCGGAATAGCTGCGACATTGCTACCAGGTGGAAGAACTGCTCATTCCGCTTTGAAATTGCCATTGAACATGCAATTCATTGAAACTCCCACGTGCAACATTTCCAAAGTATCCGGCATGGGAAAAGTATTGCAGAAATGTAAACTTATTGTTTGGGATGAATGCACAAAGGCGCACAAAAAAAAAAAAAATCGCTCGAGGCTCTTGATCGATCATTGCAAGATCTGCGTGGAAACAACAGACCATTTGGGAACGCATTAATATTGCTTGCAGGAGATTTCAGGCAAACATTACCTGTACTTCCTCGATCGACACCAGCGGACGAAATAAATGCTTGCCTGAAATACTCTTACTTTGTGGCAACATGTAAAGACGTTAAAATGAACTACAAATATGCGTGTCCAGCTGCAGAACGATCGATCAGCTGAGATATTCTCACATCAATTGCTGGAAATTCGGAACGGAAAGGTGCCGGTTGATCTGACCTCAGGACGAATTTCATTGCCTCATAACTTCTGCAATTTAGTGATGTCAAAAGAAGAATTGATTGAAAAAGTATTTCCCAATATTCAAACCAATTATAAGAATCACGACTGGCTGACTGAACGAGTTATTCTTGCGGCCAAGAACAAAGATGTCTATGAACTTAACAATATTATTCAGTCTAACATTCAAAGTGAGGCAGTCACATACAAGTCCATCGACACTGTTGTGGAAGCAGATGAAGTGGTTAATTATCCAACAGAATTTTTGAATTCACTCAATCTGCCAGTGTTGCCACCGCACGTATTGCAACTGAAAATCGGCGTGCCAATTATCATGTTGCGAAATATCAACCAGCCAAAGCTTTGCAACGGCATGCGGCTTGCAGTAAAAAAATGAATGAGCAACAAACATCATAGAAGCAACAATCTTGACAGGACCTTTCAAAGGTGAAGATGTCCTCATTCCTCGCATTCCTATGATTCCAACGGATATGCCATTTCAATTTAAGAGATTGCAATTCCCAATTCGATTGGCGTTTTGCAATCACCATCAACAAAGCTCAGGGCCAATCTTTAGAATTGTGTGGTTTAGATCTACACACGGATTGCTTCTCACATGGACAATTATATGTTGCGTGTTCTAGAGTCGGCAAACCAGACAATCTCTATATCTGCACAGACAATGGAACAACAAAAAATATTATATACCCACAAGCATTGTGAAATTAAACATATTAGAAATGTGCGCTTTCTCTTTTCTTTCTTTTCCATTTAACCAGACTGAGCCACAGAAACGCGTGGCTGGGTACAGCTAGTTACTACATAAAAAACAGTGTATTCACTTATTCACTCACACTGTCTGAACAGTGGTACGGTGTGTGTGTGTGTGTGTGTGTGTATATATATATATATATATATATATATATATATATATATATACACACACACACACACACACACACACATATATATATATATATATATATATATATATTTTACATCTATTTTTTTTATTTCCTTCTCTGGAAATATATTGTCAATTGTAGTGGGTGTGGCTTTATTTACCTGGTTAAAAAAATGACTGAGAAACAGAACATATGAATATTTAAGTTTCAGAAACTAAACCATTTAGTGATATTAACTGACTTATATATGTCAAGACTTTAACAATGCTGGCCATAGCAGCACACAGTAGATGGACAACTCCACAACTACAGCCCAGTTGACCTATATTCAAATTAATGACAATGGCCGAACTGAGTAGCAAGCAATGGTTCACCCATTTTGTGGACATAAGGCAGTGGCTCTTCTAGTAGCATTCACTTGCAGCAAGGGGTCTAAACAGCACACACCGCAAAGCAAAATGCCATTCAACCAGGAGACTTGGCACTTGTGGTAACAAATATCCATCTCCTAACAGCAGCTGTAATGCAAGTCATAAGCCATCACAGCGGGGAACAGCATCAACAAAAATTCCCATTCTCCCAGCAATTAATCCACAGATCTAAAAATCCAACTCTCATCTCCCAGGGGAATGAATGCGTCAGTGGGCTCCCACCTAAAAGAAAACCGAAGAGCTCGAATAAGTAGCTGACGGGAAAAAGTACAGCTGTGTAAACTTACCATAAATGTAGATGTTCGAGTGTATTCACTGTTGCAGTCATTACATTTGGGTTATCTGCTTGCAGTTAGCCCTCAGTTGGCCTGATTAACAAAGTCTTGGGTCCTGCGTCAGTTGCTGTCCCTTTGCCCCTTGATGTCAGGGGTATAAAACATGCAGCAGACGTCATTACATCAGTTTTTCTTGCCTCAGATGTCAGGTGCCCCCCTAATGGGAAGCAATTAAATATAAAAGTACAAAGATATACCTCCAACAAAAAAGCAAATACATCAAAAAGGTTTTTAAGCATAGTAAAGGAAAGTAGAGGTATAGCCAAAAGAAGTTAGGTGGCTGCAGGGAGGGTAACCAGGACTGCAACAGTGAATACACTCGAACATCTACATTTACGGTAAGTGTACACAACTGTACTATGTTCTTCGTGTTTCACTGTTACAGTCATTACATTTGGGTAGATTTCCAAAGCTATGGTTGGGAGGAGGAATTTAGATAGCATTAGGGCTAGCTATAAGGCCCTGCAAGACTGAAGTGGCAAAGCCAGCTCTGGATTTAGAGAAAATTGGCAAATGATGATGCTAAGTGAAAGTATGTACAGAACTCCAGGTAGCAGCTTCTAGGATGTCCCTGGTAGGGACGTCTCTGAGAAAGGCTGTAGAGGTAGATGCAGCTTTGGTGTAGTGAGGTCTGATCCCCTGGGATATAGGTTTTCCATGATGCTTATAGCAGAAATGAATGCAATGGCGTATCAATTTAGAAATGGTTTGCTTTGAAATAGCCTTCCCCTCTGCCCCTCCAGCAAATGTCACCAGCAGTTGTTCAGATTTCCTTTGAGGTTTAGTCCTGTCCAAGTAGAATTTAAGTTGTCTGTGCACATCTAGCGAAAGCAGTATCCATCCCCCTTTATTCTGTGGATTGGAAAAGAAGGTTGGCAAATGAATGGACTGATTAAGAGACACACTGGATACCACCTTGGGCATGAAGGATGGATTGGTTCTGAGGGACACCCTGTCCACATGAAAGATGATGAAAGGCTCCACTGCCATAAGGGCCTGTAATTCAGATACCCTTCTAGCTGAAGTGAGTGCTAAAAGGAAAGCTGTTTTCCAAGAAAGAAATTTTAAGTCTGCAGTAGCAGCTGGCTCAAAAAGAGGTAGAGTGAGTTTCTCCAAGACAAAGTTAAGGTCCCAGGCTGGAGTTGGAGCTCTCCTGGGTGGTCTCAAATTTTTGGCCCCTCTGAGGAACTGCTTGAGCAGTGGATGAGAGAAGAGGGGAGGTTCTGTGTTATAATGAGCTGAAATGGCTGAGGGTGGATTTTAATGGAGGAAGAAAACAGGCCCTTGTGAAGCATCTCAGTTAAGTATTGTAAAATCTGAGGTAAAGTGGGCACTGCTGTGCTCATCCATTGAGACTGTTTCCAGGCACAGAATCTTTTCCATTTCTCAGCATAAGATTATCTAGTACTAGGCCTCCTTGCCTCTAAAATGACATCCATCACAGGTTTGCTGAGGGATGGTAAAGGATAGATTAAGTAATTAGCCAGGCTGCAAGGTTCAGTGTTAGAAGCTAAGGGTGCAGAATCTGGTTCTCCTGCTGAGACAGCAGGGAAGGAGTCTGAGGCAGGCACCATGGATATAACTGTGACACACTGCGCAGAAGGGGGTACCAGTGTTGCAGCGGCCAGTCTGGAGCAATCAAAATCATCCTTGGTTTGTCCTGTTTGATTTTTAGTAGTACTTTGAGGGCAGAGGCAGAGGAGGGAAGGCATAGACTGATAGGTTTTTCCAGCTGAAGGACAGAGCATCCACTTTCCAGGCTTGTTTGTGGGGAGCTCTTGTGTAATATTTGTCCAATTGGTAGTTCTGGGGAGAGGCAAACAGGTCTATATCTGGGCTCCCCCATTTGCTTGTCAACATGCTGAAAGTCCTTGGTTACAGTTTCCACTCGTGTGGGTCCATGAGGTTTCTGCTTAGTCAGTCTGCCAGTGTATTTAATTTTCCTGGCAGGAATTGAGCTTGTAGGTGCACTTGGTAGCTCAAGGCTGTGTTCCACAGTGCCATGGCTAGTCTGCAGAGGGGGTAAGAATGTGTACCCCCCCTGCTTGTTTATGTACCACATAACAGTGGTGTTGTCCGTCTTTACCATTAGCTGTCCTGGAAGAATGTGGTCCTTGAAGGCTATCAGAGCATTCTGTACAGCTAACATTTCTTTTTGATTGACATGCAGGTGCATTTGACTTGGATTCCATTTGCCCTGAATGCACTTCCCTGCCAGGTGAGCCCCCCATGCATAGTCTGATGCATCTGTTGTTAGGGTTTGGGCGGCAGGGGGTGGTGTAAAAGGTAGTCCCTTGATTTGGTGGCAGGCCTCTCCCCACCAAAGGAACTCTAGGCGTAGGCAAGGTATGATAGGAATCATTGTTTCTAGGTCCGGAGAATGTTGACACCATAGGCTTTTTAGATACCACTGTAATTTCCTCATATGCAGTCTTGCATATGGAATTAGAAGAATGCAGGAGGCCATGAACCCCAAGGCCTGCAGTATTTGTCTTGCAGATAGCAGGGTTTTTGTGGCCACTTGTTTGAAGTAGGTTGTCAAATGAATTTGTTTCTCTGGTGTGAGGTAAGCCATCTGGGAAGTTGCATTCAAGCTTGTTCCCAGGAATATAATTTATTGACAGGGTACCAGTTGTGATTTCTTTTCGTTTATGGTGTACCCCAGAAAAGTTAGAACCCTTTGTACAAAGGCCAGATGATTCAAATGTATGTCCTGACTTTCTGCCTGAATTAGACAATCGTCCAGGTATGGTTATATTTGAATATTTATTTGCCTGTAAAATGCAATAACTGGAGCTAGACACTTTGTGAATACCCTGGGCGCAGTAGAAAAGCCAAAGGGCAGTGCAGAGAACTGATAGTGCATGTAGCCTGCTTTAAAGCATAGGTATCTTCTGCTAGATTCCCTGATTGGGATGTGCAGGTATGCTTCTTTTAAATGTAGTGTTGCCAACCAGGGATATTTGCCTAGCATAGGAAGTAATTAGTGAAGAGTCAGCATCTTGAATTTTGGAATCTCCAAAAAGGTGTTTAGAATAGACAGGTCCAGGACAGGACACCATGAATTGTCTTTTCTGGGTACCAGGAAAAGTCTCGAGTAGAAACCTTGTCCCTTTTCTCTCTTCTGGTACCAGTTAAATAGCCTCCATGCTTAAGAGAGAAAGTACTTGTTTTTGGGCCTCTGCCCACTGATTTGGGGGTAGGTCCGGTCACCCGCTTGGTGTTGGCAACATGTGGAATTGAAATCTGTTATCACTGGGACACTATATTTAAAACCCATTTGTCCTGGGTAATGAATTCCCAATTCTTTGCATGAAGAGCAATCTTTCCCCCCAAAGGGGCAGTCAGTTGATAAGTGCTTGGAAATTTTAAAAGGAAGTCATTGAGACAGTTTATCAAAGGAGGGAGTCTTATTATTCCCAGATTTGGAAGTGGTGGCCCCCCACTGCTTAGTTCTGTGTGTCCCCTGGGACTGAAACCTGGGTTTTTTGCTGTGTCTGGGTTTGGCATGAGAAGACCTGGAAGGGGCTGGAAAGGGGCAATTCTTAGAGGGCCAGTGCCTACTAAATCTAGGAGGCTGAACTTGTAAAAAATCTTTAACAGTTTGCATAGATTTAGCTTTATCTTCCATATTTTTAAGAACTTCCTCAGCCTTGTTGCCAAACAGGCGGTCCTGATTTAAAGGACCATCCAACAATTTAGCTTTAACATGATCAGGCAAAGATTGTTCCTTAAGCCAAGCATGCCTTCTGAGCCCAGACCCAGTAACAGCAGCACTGCAAGAGGCCTCTAATGAATCAAAACCACATTGCAAAGTATGTTTTCCAACCTGTTCAGCAGAATGCATTAAATCTTGTAATTCTTTATTTTCCACACAGTCAGGAATCAACATCATTTTCTGTTTAAGCAGTCCAAGAACATGTTGCTGATGCTTTAACATATGAAACTGGCAGTTTAAAGCCCTTTCGGCCAAGGTTGCAGAAGTGTAAACCTTCTTACCCCATCTATCCAGCGCCCTGGAGTCTCTAATAATCTGCTACTAACTACTGGAGATTTTGTGGCCCTTGAGTCTCTATCAGAAGGGGTAGGATTTTTAGCAATAGAAGCCTTAATGCCCTTGGGCCCCTGTGAAATAGTCTCTGGATCTGCAATAGGATTTTTAAAAAGGAACTTGTGGGACTCCAGGACCCTGTAGTATCTCGGAGCAGGAGGCAGGGAATTAGGAGCCAAACTAGATTCCAAAAAAGCATCATCAACAATGTCTAGTACAGGAGGAATAGCTAAAGGCCTATGCTGAGATAGAAGGAAATCCCTAAGCCTCTTTTTTGAATCAGAAAAATCCTGGCTTTCCCAGTGGAAATGCTCCCTTAGATTATGTAAGGTTTCCCCAAAAGAAAAATCCTCAGGAGGGGAAGCAGAGGGAATAGAGTCCTGTGCATCAGAATCTTCATAAGTAGATAAGGGCAAATCCAGATCATCAGAATAATCAGAAAAAACAGAATCCTGATCAGAAGACTCATAATCAACTTCAGTCCTAGGCCTCTTACAAGGGGGGGGTGGCTACCCCTGATTAGAGTTATTAGATCTTCAGCCATTCTTATCATTTGTTTTTTTAGGCATGGATCGAGATTTAGGCCTAAGTAAAGAAGGAGGCGTCGATTTAATATGCAAGTCCGTAGGCCTGAATGCACCCTCAGAAGCCGGTGCCTGCACAGCAGCTCCAGACCCATCCAAGGTACAGACCTCTGCGGGTTCCATAGTTGAAGCATCTTGTGGCATACCAGACTCCAAATGGGTCTCAGTAAAGGCCTGCGAATCAGTAGTAGCAGGTATCAGGGGCTGCGAAAGTGCCTCACTGAGTACCGGCAAACTGGCAACAGGCTTAGGAGAAGCGTAGTCGGCGGTTTTGGACCTCGGCGTCCTGTCTCTGTCTTTATCTTTGAGTTTTTTCAGAATCCCGGTAGTCAGATGGCTTACCAACGACATTTCTGGATAATTAAACCGAGAACCGAAATATTTACAGGCGAAAAAATATACAGACGACGGATAGTGCGCCGATTAAATAAAGCACAAAACCGACAGCAAGGTACGTCGTGGTCAGGGACTAGGCAAGGAATACAGTACGAATGAAAATCTTTAAGAGGTACTTGCTTTCCAGAAGTCCACAAGTAATGCAATTATTAACTTTTACGGACATCGATAAGGAGCAAGAAAAAGTTTCCCCAATGGGGTACTTAGCTTTATTTGAAGACTTCGGTTCTGAAACTCAAAAACGAAAATTTCAGGAATCGGCCGACCGGCACTTGCTTCTGCTTTGGGCACCGCATGGCAAAAAAGACTGTTGTAATGACGTCGGCTGCACATTTTATACCCCTGATGACCTGATGTCATGGAAGAAGGGACAGCAACCGACGCAGGACCCAAGACTTTGTTAATCCGGCCGACTGAGGGCTACTTGCAAGCAGATAACCCAAATGTAATGACTGCAACAGTGAAACACGAAGAACATCTTGACTGTCACTGTGGGCAGTGGGAGCCCAAAACGTCTGAAACATTTTAACAATGCTGCTATAAGACTAACCATATTTTTTAGGTCACAACTAAGGATAGCCCAAGAGGTATAAAAGAGCTTTGCAATATATAATAATGCAAGGGTGAAAGGAAACTTTTTATGTTTTTAAAGACATAGAATTAATCTCGGCTGGAGTGCCTTCTGTGTGGAGTCTGCATGTCCTCTCCGTCGAGTGGCCTCCAAAAGACATGCATGAATGGGCGTGCCTTCGCTGAAGGTTGGGCTGGCAACTTGGCACCATAAAAAAAATCTACTGCCAATCATTAGCGGAACGGAGTTCCGCTGTGGCGACCCCTTAACCAGGAAAAAACAAAAAGACAAACAACAACAAAAGTATTAATCATTTAATTTGCAGTCCTCCACAACTCACTTTTAGGAAATCAAAAACCTTTTTGGATCATTTAATTTCAAGACATTACAAGCCTACAGGATCAAATCTAGACCTTTTTCTGTCAGTAAATTAATGTTACATGATATACAGACCAAAAAAAAGTTCAGGGATCTCTAAAATTTAATAACAGGAAAAAATTCCAACTCCAAGAACGCCAATACTTTATTACAGCAAAGCTTTTGGATATAAAGCCTCCTTCAGTGCATAATAAAATCTATAACATTTTTTCAGTTTTTATAAAACTAGATTGAAATCTAATGAGCACGGCCAACTAATCATATCATCTCTGCAATAATTCAATTAACCATTTTAACCTAAAGGCATAACAATTCCTTAAAAAAAACTCCCCTAAAAATGCTTAAAACATACTCTCACCTTAATTTATAAATGAATATTAAGACCATATACTTAGTAAATCTATCAAAAAATATTTATTACAAAACATTGTATTGCACATCTACATCTTCAGAATGCTTACATATAGGTCCATGACAGAAGAACAAAACGCCAGATCACTGACGACCACATCGCCGAGACGATATCGCCAACAGCAGACATCCCCGACAATGGTAAGTCAAGGTATTATGAAACGGAACACATTTCCATTCCCGTAATACACACAAAAAAACACAATAAAATGTGTATAGCAGGGGGGGAAGCCCCCCTGCACCCCCCACACCCTCCAACTTGAATATACCAACTCTGAGATTGCACTACAGTGAAGGAATGGGACTAACTCCCATTCTGCGCTACTCACCATTGTCGGGGATGTCTGCTGTCGGTGATGTGGTCGGTCATCTGGCGTTTCGTTCTTCTGTCATGGACCCATATATGAAAATACAAACATGCACATACATTTGAAAGCCTAATCTATTTGGTTGCTAGAACTGGCTTAATGCTAGGTTATTCAACTATGGTTGTACATTTGCTTGCAGTCTTAAAATCCATGCATATTCTTTACTCTCCAACAAGTTATTAGCATCACCTCCTCTTACTTGCTTATACACCATTTCCATCACCCTAAATTTAAAAGTATGCTCAATGCCTTTCTCCAGAATGTGATTACTTAGCTTAAGCTTATGAGCATTCTGAAGATGTAACATATACAAGTGCAATATAATGTTTTGTTAATAAATATTTTTTTGATAGATTTACTAAGTATATGGTCTTAGTATGCATTTATAAATTAAGGTGATAGTATGTTTTAAGCATTTTTAGGGAAGTTTTTTTAAGGAATTCTTATACTTTTAAGTTAAAATGGTTAAATGAATTATTGCAGAGATGATATGATTATTTGGTCGTGCTCACATGATTTTAATCTAGTTTTATAAAAACTGAAAGAATGTTATAGATTGTATTATGCACTGATGAAGGATTTATATCCAAAAGCTTTGCTGTAATAAAGTATTGGCATTCTTGGAGTTGGAATGGGAGCCGCTGCCCAGCAAAATTTACTGAACAATTAATTCTGCTAGAAAGAAAAATGCATATTTATAAAAGTCTCCAATGGCAGCGGTTAAGCTTTAATGCATACTTGGAGCTAGGAATTGCACCTCGAGGTTTGCTTACTCAAAAAATGCCCTCTTATGCAAACACATATCCTGACTTGTTAAAAAAGTGGCAACAGCTAAGTCTGAAACACGTCTTTAATGAATGACTTTTTTGCACCAACTGAATCTTTACTAATAGAAAAAAAAATTAAGAAAATGGAGAATGAACTTGTTACCAATTCTTGTATTTATGCCATGCTCAACTCTTACAAACAGATGCTGGATAGACTGCAAGCACTAGATACTACGCTATAATCTATAAAGAAACAAAAATTACTGCATGATAAGAATGACTATAAAGCAGGGCATATTTTCTCTTGGCCGAAAGAAAAGCGTAAAAATGTGAAACAAACAAAAAAGGGGGAAAATGTACCAACTTGACCTTATCACAACAGAAAATATGCCAAGTAGTAGCCAAGCGGTGAGAAATGATAAACAATCTGAGCAGTTAGCTCAGTCAATGGTATCTCAACAAATGGACAGTAATTCTATTACCATATTGACTGACAGCACTAATCAACCAATGAGAACAAAGGCACCAATGAATATTCATCAGTAGAACAACGAGGCCTTAAAAGACATAGGGGCATCAGTAGATGTGGCTTCTACGTTGTCTAATAATGTGCAGCAGAAAAATGTTACGAATTTAACTGAAAAGGCAATGATGTTTTTTTTTCCAAGGTTCAAACACCATTCCGGTTAGAAATACCGGAGAAAGTAGAGACTTGCCAACAAAGGCAGCAAAGAAGTCACTCATTACAGTGACAGTCGAGCAATATGGTAAACGGAAGAACAGCAGCCCCTTCTTTCAGAAGAAGGCAGAGCGACATTAAAAGAAAAAGAAAAAATGCAGGTACTGTAAATATTTCTGTGAGCTATCTCCTTCTCAAATAACATTAATGCAGAAGGGGGCTGAAGTTTATTCCTACCTGCTCAGATGATATTGTGAATGCACTGACTGACTTGAAATGTTTGTGAGGACACTGAACCTTAAACTTATATTTAGAGACATTGGAAACATCAATAATGTATCTATAACTAAGAAAAAAAGTATGTTTGTGCCAAATAGTTTTCCTGTAGTAACAGCTTTCCATCATAAATGTGAAAAGGAACTAAGGGACTTGTATGACAGGAAAACAAAGAAAAAATATTATAATTTGACAGCTGCCGAGTATGAAGGATTAAAACAATTAGGATATAAAATAATTATAAAGCAAGCAGATAAAGGTGGTGCAGCTGTTATAATGAATAGAACAGAATGTATGTCAATAATGCAAGCTTTTTTGGATGATGCAAACACTTTTAAGAGAATAAGTCTAATGGATGTTAAGAAATGTATAAGTGAATATAATATGCTTATCTATGATATTCAATTAACTAATAGTATTAGTATAGAGTTGTTTAACTTTTTCACTATTCTTTGTCCAAAAACTCTGGTGATTTATGGAATACCAAACATCCATAAATCTTTGACCCAGCCACCCATGAGACCTACAGGCTGGGTAACAGAACCTGTTTCTATATACTTGCAAGAGTGTTTAAGTAAGTTTCTGCCACAAAATCGGAGTTATACAAGGGATACAAATGAATTTTCAATTAAGTTGAGAGAATGGAATACTGTGAATAAAAGCAATGACTTTGTTTGTAACACTAGATATCAATTCATTACTCACCATAATTCCAAATGAATATGGCACAGAAGCAGTTTGTAGCTATCTAAATGAAGAAACAACCATGCCAGCTAGTGAAATAGAAACTGTTTGTCTCTTACTAGACTTGGTGTGAACTAAAAATGTATTTCTATTTAATGAGCAACCATATATACAGCTAGCTGGAGTAGCCATGTGTACTCCCATGGCAAACACCTATGCAAATTTGGTTAGGCACCAGTGGGAGAAAACAGTTATATTTAATATGGAGCAAGCTATGAAAAATAGGGTTCTGTTTTGTCGATGATTTGTTGATAATTGCTTCCTAATATGGAATGGCACTGAGCAAATGCTGAATGAATATGTAGAATATTTAGAGAGTACTACTACATTTTTTAGATTCAAAAAGCAATGTTCGGCAAAAAGAATATCCTTTTTAGATTTATTACTTGAAAAGGAAGGGAATGCAATTGTAACAAGCGTTTATAAGAAGGAAGTGCAAGTTAACCAGTATGTACATAAAGGGAGCATGCACCCTCCCCATATTTTTAAAGGAATAGTGAAAGCACAACTTATTAGAACTAGTAGGCTAAACACCAGTGACAGCAAGTGTAAATTGCAGATGATTGAAATGGCAACTGAATTTATAGAGAGAGGATATGCAGAACTTATGGACGAATTAGTAAATGAAGTTTATAATAATACAACAAGCCTAATAAAACCCATTTTTAATAGAGACTATACTCATAATATAGTGAATAGAGAAGAAGGAAATAAAGTTAGATATCTAACTACTTACAATATTAAGACTAGAGAAGTAATGAAAATTATTGAGAATAATTGGAATATTTTGATGGCCTTGCCAGAATTACATCAGATACTTTATAATAGGCAGACTTTACATATAGGAACGTAAAGAACTTAATAATGTGACTGTGCTATAAAGACTTTAAGCATCAGGGGGAAATCCAAAAAATACATACAATAAATATGCACCCATGTTTG
Organism: Protopterus annectens; assembly: GCF_019279795.1. Lineage (NCBI taxonomy): Eukaryota > Metazoa > Chordata > Ceratodontiformes > Protopteridae > Protopterus > Protopterus annectens. The sequence goes on along the minus strand of NC_056746.1, from coordinate 486,055,230 downwards.
AACTGCAGCTGCTGTACTGAAATTTTCATGAAGGACAATAACATATTTGTCCATCCAGTTTCAAATAAAAAAATATTTTTTCAAATGTACAGCAACATGCAATACCACATATGTAATATAGCTTGCAACCTGCTTAAAATGTCCTTCATTTTATGTTAGGAAAAGCACAAGGAAACTAAAGGAAAGAATAACAGAACATACATCAGAGATACGTAGACAAATACAGCAAAATGCGCTAAGTAAGCACATTTTGGAGAAAGGCATTGAGCATACTTTTAAATTTATGGTGATGGAAACAGTGTATAAGCAAGTAAGAGGGGGTGATGCTAATAACTTATTGGAGAGTAAAGAATATGCATGGATTTTAAGACTATAAGCAGATGTACAACCAGGGTTGAACAACATGATTAACATTAAGCCAGTTCTACCAACCAAACAAATGCAATTGCATTAGGCTTTCAAATGTATACGTATGTGCATGTTTGTATTTTCATATATATAAGCATTCTGAAGATGCAAGACATACAAGTGCAATATAATGTTTTGTAATAAATATTTTTTAGTAGACTTACTAAGTATATGGTCTTAGTATGCATTTGTAAATTAAGGTGAGAGTATGTTTTAAGCATTTTAGGGAAGTTTTTTAAGGAACTGTTATGCTTTAATTTAAAATGGTAAACTGAATTACTGCAGAGATGATGTGATTAGTTGGCCGTGCTCACATGACTTTAATCTAGTTTTATAAAAATTGAAAGAATGTTACAGATTGTACTATGCACCGAAGAAGGATTTATGTCCAAACGCTTTGCTGTAATAAAGTATTGGCGTTCTTGAAGTTGAAATTTTTTCCCTGTTATTCAGCTTTTATTTTCTAACTTCTGGTTTATCACTACATCAGCCTTTGGTCTGAAGCTCTAAAATTTAGTCAGCTCCACTGCCTTAGAGACTGCATGACTAAGATGAGAGTGACTGGGCTTTGTGTAGACCCGGGAAGAGGTATGACAGAACAGCATTCCTGACTCAGGGGAAAGCAGTGAAGTTTTACAATGCTACAGAAGTGCTAGCAAGCAGACAACACAATATTTATGTATTTATTTACTTAATTACTGCTTGAGTGACTGATTTTGTTTACCAGGATAAAAACAAGTTATATACTTACCATAACGTTCCATCGGAGTTGCTGCTTTTCATTTGTCTTCAACCTGTGGGACTTTGACCGGCACAGATCCAACTTGGCCATATACTCCAGCATCGGATCAAAAATCCAAGCTCCTCCCTACCCATAATGCCCCACTCTCTCTTCTCCCCTCAGATTGAGTTTGTTGCAGAACAGCATCAACCCCATTACAGCATAAACCCTTTTATCCCTGACCAAAACGAGCAGTGACACACACACACACACCCACACACACACATTCAGTTGAAGCCAAGAAAGCCAACAGCTGCTTCTATCCAATCCACTAAACAAACCAAAAAAGGCAGGGAGAAGGAGGGAATGAGAGAAGGATTGTTGAAGACAAATGAAAAGCAACAACTCAGATGGAACGTTATGGTAAGTACATGACTAGTTTATCTGAAGCTGTTTTCATTTGATCTTCGACTTGTGGGACAGAGTCCATAGCTACTATAACCCTGGGAGGTCCTTATGGAAGGATATTCCAGAGCACATCTGAGCCAAAAGATGCTCTGCTCCTGGAAAGAAGATCCAATTTGTAATGGGAAATAAAGGTATGTGAAGAAGACCAATTAGCAACAGAACAAATATCATCAATAGGAACCCTGGATGAAAAGGCTGCAGAAGTAGAGACTGATCTGGTGGAATGTGCCCAGAGAGGGCCCAGTGGGGACAAACCTTTGGACCAACAGGCCAAAGAAATACACTCAGAAATCCATTGAGCAAGAGTAACCTTAGAAACGGGCTTTTCCAAATGAGGATTAGAGAACGAAACAAAAAGCTGATCCGATTTTCGCAAATTTTTAGTTCTATGCAGATAGAAACTGTAGATCAGAGTGTAAAGTATGTGTGCTATGTCCAAGAAGCATGCAAGACTGCGCGTGCATGTATAAATTCCAGACATGTGCAATCCCTATTGCCATTTTGTAGAAGCAGCCAAACAGTGAACATGTATAATCGTAGTAGTTATTTGTATATAAAAGTTACTCAGTCATAGTCCATAAGACTACAATGATGTTGTTTGTATAGAATAAAGCTACTTAAACAAAACCCACGAAGACTCATTTATTTGTGCATCAACACAAAAGCAGCATGGTGTCAGAAGTTGGATAGAAAAGACAAGAACATTTGGAGCCATGAGATGTAAAGACGACAGCAAAGGTAAAACCAAGAGAAAACAGGACAAACACAACCAGAAAGAATTAAAGGTAATGGAAATATGAATTATTTATTCAATGCAAAAAGACAAGAAAGGGCATTACAAGGGCACAACCACATTATCAGGCAAGCGGAAAGTACAAACGTCTGTTAACTAAAGAAAATGTTTTAAGATAAAGTATTTGACAAGGCGATTGACAGAATTGGGCATGTTTGGAGTAAAACGAGGACAAAGTAAGCAAGATGGACATAAAGGGCTTAAACAAGCAAAAAGAATAGAATAAAGAAAATGAAAGAAAAAAAGAGCACAGCAAGCAAAACTAAAGCTAAGCAACTGCTTCTGTTTGGGCACAATGCTGTGTCTAGGCGTAACTATGACTTGGCGTAACTATGGCTTCATATTGTATCAAGGGCGCAATTAAAGTTATTCAAAGTATCTTAAGAGTGCTTACAGTGTGCCCTTATTACTGTGAATGTATTTCAAAGAGTTCACTGTGTGCAAAGTGCAACTACCTTGTGTAATCCAGTCAAAGCAAGGTTATTTGAAGAAAAGTTCTTGTACTGGCTGTATCTATTCGCAGAGTGCCACCATTACAAAGTGCTTCTTGTACTGTAAAGAGTTGTCTAGCAAGGTACTACCATTTTGGGGACATTTCAGTGTATTGCATGTAGTTATTTGCAAAGTGCAGACTTTGGACAACATAAGTTTTATTTATTCACATTGTATAGTTGCTTGCCAAGTTTCTTGCATTGATAAAATATATTTTTACAAAAGATTACAAGAGTATTATAGTGAGTGGCTCAGTTGCATCATAAAGTTCTCAAATGTTTCTTAAACAAGCGACTTTAACAAGTAGTGGTGTATGACTGTAGCACGCCTGCCTTTATCGATAAAGTCCCAAGCGACTACTTTAGAATTTCTGCCTTTACCAATTCCAAACAGTAATGATTTCAGCATTTCTGCCTTTACCAGTTTTGAGTGCACATGACTTTAGCATTTCTACCTTTACCGATTCCAAAAGTAAATGACTTTGGCATTTTTACCTTTACTGATTCTGCAAGCAAGGTGAGGGAGGATAAATGACTTTAGCATCTTTGCCTTTATCAATCCAATCAAAGAGTTCAAAAAAAGTGTCAGAAAGTCCGAGAAATTGTTCCACAATGCTCTGTAAAGTGTCAAAAAGTTAAAAAGTTATTCAGTAAAATTTCAAAAAGAAACCTACAAAGCTATTTCGCAAAGTACAGTAAAGCATCGAGAAATCTAAAAAGCGATTTTGCAAAGTGCAATAAAGCATCGAGAAGCCCGAGAATTTTATTTTGCAAAGACCAGTTATTTGAAAGTTCTACAAGGTTGTTCATTTGCATAATTCCGATAAGCTTAAACAGAGAAAGTAAAAGCATTGAGCAAACCATGTTTATGCCAATTACTTATGCATGTGTGTTAGCATATATTCATGCTCAACTCTAAGACCCTTCGTTGGAATGTGTTAACATGGCAAAAAAATTTTGAAAACCTCAACCATTTGTATTTGATCAGAATACTGCAGAGAACTGGAGAATATCTGAACAAGAGTACAATATTTTTATAGAAGCGGCTTATGCAGATAAAGAGGCATGTGCCAAGGCATTTATTTTGCTAAATCTAGAGCATGCTCAGAGGCCACAGAAAGAGAACATTCATTTGTATATGCACCAGCAGTGTATAAAGGTGAAGGTGTAGACTGCCACATTGTTGTGCAGGCTGAATCTAGGGAAGACCCAGAGTGTTTGAAAAGCAGATTCACAGAAATGTGCAACCCACAGTCAAATTTACATTAGAGAGGCATTTGTTTTATACAAGGAATAAGAAACCAGGGGAAATGTTTGCAACTTATATAACTGACTTGAGAAACAAAGCTAAAAAGTGTCGGTTTGGTGATTTGAAAGATGAGCTGATAAAGGACAGACTTTGTGTGGTATTAATAGTGCTGTGGTGAGAAAGATTTTACTTCGTGACAGTGATTTGACATCAAGTAAAGCAACAGAGATTTGTCAGATCCATGAGGTGACAGAAAGACATATAAACATGCTTGCGAGTGACAAAAGCATGGTTTCAGTAAATTTGAGAGCAAACTTAGATAGCATGCAACATGTGGCAAGCAGAAACAGGCCTAAGCAAAGGGCAGCCACAGGGTTTCTAAAGAAGGTATGAAGCTTTCCAGAAAGTTAAGTGCAAGCTCCACCACCAGCTCAGTGCAACACAAACGTGACTCAGCAAAACCCAAGTTTAGCTTTATTGTTAACTGTCCCAATTGCGGTGCAAATCCTGAGTCTAAAAGAGAGAAGTATTTAACATATGGTCAGCAATGCCACAAATGTAAAAAATTGAACTATTTCCAGAAGATTTGCAAATCAAGTAAGCCTTACTCAGTTGTAAAGAAAGGTCACACAAAGAAGTAAGTTATCAAGTACAGCCAAAACAGCTTTCTATGTGGATGATGTCTCAGTACTTGGAAAAAAAGAGTTGATGCAGTAAACTTATTAACAAGGAGTGAAGTGTTTTGTATGGTCTGGATCAATGGAAAATCCACAGAGCTCAAAACAGACACTGGATCAAAGTGTAATGTTATATCAGCAGACACATTTGCAAAATTGAGAACTAAAGGAACAACTCAATGTGACCAGCAGTGTGAGACTTGTTGCGTAAGAAGGTGAAGAAATTCAGACTGAAGGTTCAGTAATACTTTTATGTTATTTGGCTGAGAACTGTTACAACTTATTATTCTACATAGTCCAATGACCAGTGTAATCTTTACTAGGTCTCAAAGACAGATTCAGAATGAATCTGCTTTCTTTTGCCAATAAAGTTCACCATGCGAGTGCAGTTCCAAGTTCAAGTTTTTCCGAAGCCATTTTCTCAGAGTATGCTGATGTTTTTGATGACAAGTTGGGCAAACTTCCTGTTGTGTATTCCATGAAGTTGGATCCCGAGGTCACTCCAGTAGTCAGACCAGCAAGAAAAGTTCCAATAGCAATGCAAAATAAAGCTCAGTTGGATAAAATGGTGCAGCAAGGTGTGATTTCTCCAGTCACAGAACCAACTGAATGGGTATCGTCCATGGTAGCCGCTCATAAGAAAGCCTCAGATGAAATCAGAATATGCATTGATCTTCGAGTTTGAACAAAGCATTAAAAAGGCCATATCATCCAATGTGTACAGTTGAGGAAGTTGCAGCTCTAATACCGAAAGCCACTGTATTTTCTGTTTTGGATGCAAGACTTCATTTTGGCAAGTGATGTTTGATCGCAAATCCTCATTTCTCACTACTTTTGCTACTCCTTATGGCAGATGCAGATTCCTAAGGATGCCATTTGGAATAAATTCTGCAACTGAAGTCTTTCAGTGTGCAATGGAACAATTTTTTTAGGATATCCTTGTGCCATAACAGTAAATGATCTCTTAGCTGGAGGCAATGGCGAAGCAGAACATGTTGGAAACCTCAAGAAAGTTCTAGACAGAGCACGTGAAGTAAATTTGAAGCTCAGCCCTCTGAAGTGCAAATTCAGACTTCCAGAAGTAACCTATGTTGAACATTTGTTTATGAGTACAGGCTTAAGACCTGACCCTACCAAACAAACAACTATTTTAGAGAGGTTAGCACCAGATAATGTGCAAAGTTTACAGTGTTTTCTGGGCATGGTCAATTATTTAGGCACATTTATACCAGATTTCAGTGACAGTGCCTTTGAGACAGCTAACATGTAAAAATGTTGTATGATCATGGCTGCATCACCATCAGAAGGCGTTTGATGACCTTCAGCAGAAAACTGCCACCCCACTTACGTTACGGTACTATGATGTCAACAAACCAGTTGTTCTTTCCTGTGATGCTTCAAAATTTGATCTAGGTGCAATTATTCTTCAAGAGGGCAGACCAGTAGCCTATGCATCTAGAACACTTACTCAAACTGAGATGCATTATGCTCAAATCAAGAAAGAGCTTTTGGCGATAGTTTTCGCATGTTCCAAATTTCATGATTATATTTATGGTCGAGCTATTCAGATTGAAACTAATCAACCTCTAGTTACCATTCTAAAGAAGTCTATGCATTCCGCTCCAGTGAGATTGCACAGAATGATGCTCAAATTGCAAAAGTACAATTAAATGTGATTTGTACTCCCCCCTTGTTTTGGAAATTTGGGAAGAACACTGGCAAATTAATAACATGGTTTATATTCGATTCAGAGGCCACCTTTGGCAAGAAGGATGGGTTGGTCCAAAGGGACACAGTGTCTTTATGAAAGACCAAATAAGGGAGCTTAATAGATAACACCTGAAGTTCAGAAACCCACTTGACTGAGGTAATAGCCACCAAAAAGGCAGTCTTCCATGATAAAAATTGCAAATCAAGAGGGAGAAACTAAGGCCTGTAAACACAAAGGTTAGATCTCAAGGAGGCATGGGATCCTTAACCGGAGGCCAGAGAAGAAAGGTACCTTTCAAAAAGGCCTTACAGAGCTTAGACAAAGCCAAGAAATTAGAAGTTATGTACTCACCATAACGTTCCATCTGAGTAGGTATCTTCATTTGTCTTCAACCTTTGGGATACGGATCTGATCTCGGATCCAAGCCGGCAACTTTTACCACAGCATAGATCTGAGCTCCTAGCTCCTCCCTTTACCCATAATCCCCTGCCAACCCTAACTGACCTCAGATCAAGTTTGCCCGATATAAGCAATGTTATTGTGCCCCGGAAGGGGCTAATCCAAGACAGATCCTATAGGTCAGGGGGAAGGAGGGGGGGTGGTTGCAGACAAATGAAGATACCTACTCAGATGGAACGTTATGGTGAGTACATAACTTCTAAATCTGAAGTAGGAACTTCATTTGTCAGCAACCTTTGGGACAGAGTGCCCAGCTACCTGAATCCTGGGTGGCCTTTATGGAAGAACATTCCGGAGCACTGCAGAGCCAAAGGACGCCCTACCTCTAGAGACAACATCCAGTTTGTAATGGCTGATAAAGGTATGAGATGAGGCCCAAGTGGCTGCGGAACAAATATCATCTAAGGGGACCCTAGATTTAAAAGCCGCAAGCAGCGGCCCTAGTAGAATGAGCTCGGACTCCCTGAGGTGCAGGCCTTCCCGAACTCTGATACGCTAAGAGGATACAACTAGCTATCCACCATGATAGTGTAACTTTAGAAATTGACTTGCCTAAACTTGTTTTGGCAAAGGAGACAAACAACTGGTCAGATTGCCTATGACCAGCAGTTCGATGAGTATAAAAACGTAATTGTCTGTGCACATCCAAGGAATGCAGTTTATATTCTCCTTTGTTCTGGTAATGGGGAAAGAACACGGGAAGATTAATAGATTGATTAATATTAGCTTCCGAAGACACCTTAGGCAGAAAGGATGGATTGATCCTGAGGTAAACTCTATCTGGATGGAAGGATAAATACGGCGGCTTAACACATAGAGCCTGAAGTTCAGAGACCCTTTTAGCTGAAGTAATGGCCACTAAGAAGGCCGTTTTCCAAGAGAGATATTTAATATCAACCGTGGCTGCCGGCTCGAAAGGGGGGCTAGTCAAGGCTTGGAGAACCAAAGACAAATCCCATGGGGGTACTACCTCCCTGACTGGAGGTCTGAGAAGGAAGGTACCCTTGAGGAAAGCTTTACAAAGCTTGGAAGTCAGAGGGCCTGATTCATGCCCTACATGATAATGCGAAATCGCTGGCAGTTGTACCTTGACTGTAGAGCAGCTAGCCCCTTGATGAAAAAGGATAGTTAAGAACTCGAAAACCGACGTGAGAGGCGCCGTCAAAGGATCCAATTGATGGTGCTCCGCCCAGATGGAGAAACGTTTCCACTTGCTTCGGTAGACTCTTCTGGTGGAAGGTTTATGTGCTGCTACTAGGATGGCTTTGACTGGTGAGGAGATTCCGGGAGTCCTAATCAGAAGTGGAACTGGAGCAACCAAGCAGTCAGCTTGAGGTTGACCAGGTTGGGGGCCGGGAGAACCAGAGGGTGGGTAATGAGATCCGGGAGTGGATCCAGAATCCATGGTGGATGAATTAGGTGAGACCACAGGTACGGGAACCATGTTTGACGAGGCCAGAATGGGGCAATGAAGATCATTTTGCTCCCTAGCCGACTGGCTTTCTGTAGGAGTTTCAGCATCATGGGCAAAGGAGGATAAGCGTAAAGGAGACCGGGAGGCCAAGCATGTACTACAGAGTCTCTCGGGGACTCCCCCTGAGGGGGGATTAGAGCGAAGTAACTGTTGCATTTGGTATTTGAAGGAGAGGCAAAAAGATCGCAACAGGGTTGCCCCCATAGGGCAAATATTTGTTTCGCTACTAGAGGATTGAGAGACCATTCGTACGGAGTCAGAATCGAACAACTGAGCCTGTCTGCTAGGATGTTGGACCGTCCCGGAATGTGCGTTGCAATAAGAAAGCGGTTGGTGGAAATCGCCCATTCCCACACTCTCATGGCCTTGCGACAAAAGGGGATAAGACCTGGTTCCCCCCTGTTTGTTGATGTACCAGACAACTGACATGTTGCCCGTTTGTACTGCAATTGTCCCAATCGGTAGAAGGCTGTGAAGTGCCTGCAACGTCAAAAGCACCACCTTCATCTCTAGGACATTGATATGCAAAGAGGTCTCTGTGTCGTTCCACGTGCCTTGGACCGTTCTGCCTGAATAGTGCCCCACCCCAGGCGAGAGGCGTCCGTGGTCACTGTGGCGACGGGGGAAGGCATCGAAAATGGTCGTCCCGTGTGGAGACTCAGGGACCGGAGCCACCACGAGTGACCCTCTGCAAGCCCTGCTTAGGGGAATAGGATGGGACACGGGGTTGCGAGACAGGGACCATTGTACTTGGAGGGTCCACTGCAGGACCCTCATATTTAGGCAGGCTAAGGGTAGTAGAGGAATAGCTGCCGCCATGAACCCTAGAGCCCTCAGGATCAATTCCGCAGGTGGAGCAGGAAGAATGAGAATGGCCTTGACATGCAACCTCAGGTTCTGAAGCCGATCGGGAGTTAAGAAGGCAAGCATTATCCTGGAATCCAATCTCGCCCCTATAAAATCTATTACTTGTGTGGGGACTAGAGAGGATTTGGTCATGTTGATAGTTAACCCTAGACGTGGAGCAAGGTCGAGGAAGTAATCCCTGCCTGAACAGAGCAGATGCCTTGTTGGGGCGATGAGGAGCCAGTCGTCCAGGTACGGAAAGACCTGAATTCCCTGAAGCCTCAGGTGGGCCGCTATGACCGCCAAGACTTTGGTGAACACCCTGGGGGCTGAGGTGAGACCGAAGGGAAGGGCCCTGAACTGAAAGTGACTGGCTCCCAGCCGGAAGCAGAGGAACCTCCTGGAGCGTCTGTCCACTAGGATGTGGTAGTACGCATCCTTGAGGTCTATCGAGCACATCCAATTGTTCTCCCGTAATAGGGGGAGAATAGCTTGTAAGGTGACCATTCAGAACTTTTCTTTGGGTACTGCCAAGTTCAGGAAAGAGAGATCGAGAATGGGTCTCGAGTCCCCCGTCTTTTTTGGCACCAGAAAGAACCTGGAGTAAAACCCCGATCCGAACTGATCTGGGGGGACGGGTTGGATGGCTCTTTTTTGCAAAAGCTGCTGAATTTCTGTAGCAGCTGCCTCCCTCCGATTGGGTGGTACGTCGGGGAGGCTTTTGATTTTGGGGGTTACAATAAAGGGAATTTGGTAACCTCTGGATATGATGCGAAGCACCCAGCAATCTGTTGTTATGGACTCCCACATTGCTAGGTGCTTCGAAAGACGCCCCCAGACTGCCTCCAGAGTGGACCAGCCGGGCAACCCCTCAGGGGTTCTGCGTGGGCCTCTCAGAGAATAGTTCCCTGGACCCAAAGTTTCTGGGACCCCCTCTGCCTCTTGGGCGGCGTCCTCCCTGTCTCTTCTGCCACGAGAGGACTGGTTGTCCGGAGCAGACTGGGACTGATGCGATTTTCGGAACCACATCTTCTTCTGACCCTTTTGGTTCTTAGAAAAGGACCTCTGGGGAGCAGAGAAGCTGACTCTGACGGCAGACAACGTCTTCCCGTCTTTCTCGCTCTGGACTAAAGTGTCGTGAACGGCTTTGCCAAAAAGTGCAGAACCATCAAAGGGGGCATTCGCGAATGACTCCTTAAAGGGTTCCGAGAAGTCACAGTGTCAGAGCCAGACCTGACGCCTGATTACCAGGCCGGCTCCGCCGGCTCTAGCGGCTCCTTCAGTGGCGTGTGACAAGAGCCGCATAGAGGTGTTAGAAACTGAACGGAGAGTAGACATTCAGGAGGAGTACAGATGCTTGTCTCCTTCCGACATGGACTCTGGGGGGGATGCAGCGTATTCTTTTATTAGATCCTGCTGCATCCGGATGACATGTGCCATATAGTTCAGCGCTCTCATGGAGAAGGTTGCTGAACTAAAGACCCGCTTCCCCAGGCGGTCCATCGCTCGAGAGTCCTTACTCGGGTGAACCGCAGAGCTCTCCTGAGCCAGCTCTCTCTTGGTGGCCGCCGCCACCAACATGGCATCCACGGGGGGACCTCTGCTCCAGTGGGTTCTTTCAGCAGGGGGAGTCAGGATCCTATCCGGGCACTTGGGGACTGGCTCTACAGTGTCCAGCTCCTTCCAAGCCCTGGTGGAAATAAGGTCCACCAGGGGGTCGGGGGGAGGGGACACCCAAGAGGTAGATGGCCCTGCTTCGAACGCCTCTAGGAATACGGACTCATCGGAGGAAGCCTTGGGGGCAGACCACCCCCCCTAATCCTGAGCATCTCCATGATGTCTCCAAAGGAGACATCCTCGGGGGGTGACCTTGGGGAGCCTTCCCCTTCATCTAAGTCCGTATCTTCGGTAAGGGACTCAGGGGAGTCCATGTGCCTCCTCTTACACTTGGCTTTGTGAGGGACCTCTTCGGGGGGCTGTCCGAGGAAGACTCACCAGCAATATCACGTTCCGCAGGAACACCCAGAGACGCTGAAGCAGGTTGTCCCGAAGGCCGGGTGATGGGAGCCCGGACCAGCTGAGAGGGAGTGCGGGGAGGAGCCGAAGCCAGGACCGGGGGTCCGGATGCACTCAACAGTGCCCTCTCCACCACCGCGAAAGCCGAGGGGGAGCTACTCTCAATAGGCTCCGAGAGTCGGATCCGAAGCGGGGACCGGATCCAGGGCTGAGACCCTAGGATCTGAAGGACCCGTGTGCTCCGACCGGACGGAGCCGAAGTCACACAAAGTCCCTCGGATCCGAAGCCCTGCCCACGGCTCCGAGAGGTCGGATCCGACAAACTCGAGGGACCAGTCGGAGCCGAAGTAACTAGTACTGTCGGCTCCGACACACCCCCGGATCCGACGCGGCTCGGCTCCGAATGCTCCGAACCCGGGAAGCGGGACGGAGAAGGAGCAATTGGGGCAAAAAATGGGGTCGAGCTCCCCCCCGGAGGGGGGGGGAGGCAAGAGCACTCCCATCTGCAGCTGGGCCTGGATGAACCTCCTCATCATCCGGTCCATGTCTGCATCTGACATACTAAATGTGGACCTCGACGAGGCCACCGAGGCAGACCTAGAGTGACGCCTGATGACCTCTACGGGGTCCGGGTTGCCTCCTCCCCAGGTCCCGGTGAAAAACAAGGGGACCGGAGCCGAGGAGGCGATCCAGAAACCCTGGATGGAGAAGCCCGCTTGGCGGGCGGGCCGCCGCTTATGGTGCTTCTCCTTCTTTTTGGTTTTTCCGGCCTCCCTCTCCTCCGGAGCCAAAACGGGAGGTTGAGTCCCGACCGGAGGAAGGGAGGCAGGGGTGGTTACCACCAAGGGCTGGGTAGTGGCCACCGAAGAACCGGAGGCCGGAGCAGAGTCCGGGGGCAAAAGGCCCGTCAGAATCAGCTTCGACCTCCGGTCCTTAAGTGCCCTGGGGTTGAACGCTGCACAAATCGTGCATCCCGAAGAGAGGTGTTCAACCCCAAGACACCTAATGCACCGGGTGTGGCCATCCGCCGGTGAAAGCTTATGGCCACACTCGGTGCATTTTGAAAAGATGGCTTTAGGGGCCTCCGACATGTTGAACGGAAAAACACACTCACTAGGCCCCTACACACACCACAAACACACACTACGAACCAGCGAGGGTAGGGAGGAAAAATTTTTACAAAAAAAAGATATCTAAGAGGGAACCTAAACAAACTTTCACAATCACACAAGAAAAGTACAAAAAATTTTAAGTTTTTTCTCACAAATACTCTGAATTGCCAGGAGCTCGAAATCCAGCTTGTAGGCTTGAAGCACGGCAAACTAGATCTGGGGTCAGTTAGGGTTGGCAGGGGATTATGGGTAAAGGGAGGAGCTAGGAGCTCGGATCTATGCTGTGGTAAAAGTTGCCGGCTCGGATCAGAGATCGGATCCGTATCCCAAAGGTTGCTGACAAATGAAGTTCCTACTTCAGATGTCGAATTTTCACCCACATAAAAATTAGAAATCCCTGCCAACTGAACTTTAACAGTAGAAAAACTAGCGCCATTATTAAAAATATGGGCTAAAAAAACAGAATGGCAGGGACTGATGCCGTAAAAGGATCCAGGTTATGCTGAGAAGCTCAGATAAAAAAACATTTCAATTTGCTAGAGTAGATCTTCTTGGCAGAAATCTTGTGGGTAGCAATCAGGATCTTTTTGACAGGAGAAGAGAGCCTAGGAGTCCTGGCTATCATGGAAAATGGAGCAGCCAAGCAGTGAGATTCAGGCTGGCTAAATCCAGGCGAGGAACCCCTGACAGGTGTGTGAGCAAATCTGGAATGGGATCCAGAGTCCAGGGAAGACGCACTAGTTGAGGGGGGGGACCAAACTTGACAAGGCCAGAATGGAGCAATGAGGATGACTGAGCTTCCCAGCCATCGTGCTTTCTGAATAAACCTGGAAATCAGAGGAAGAGAAGGATACCCATATAGTAGACCGGAGGGCCAAGCATAGATTAGAGCATCTCTGGGTGTCTCCAAAATGGGTGCATTCCAGACCAGCAGGTAACAGTTTCCAAATGCGGTAGCAAATACAAGATAATAAAGTAAAATGCCAAAAAATGACAAAATTTCCACTTTAATTTAAGCTCTAAAACACAGGCTTTTAGTCAGCTGACACACCGACTTCTTCAGAAATAACGTAAAAACATTTTAAAAATCAACCACATGGTTTAAATACAACATCGTAAAAGTCACCTGATTTACCTCGTGAAGCATCTCTGGGTGTCTCCCCGGGGATGGGGGGGGGGGGTCAGAGCGAAATACTCACTACACATCACATTGGAAGGAGAGGCATAGAGACCGCAGCAAGGATGACCCTATCTTAGGAAGATCCTGTCCGCTACTGACTGATTCAGAGACCACTCGTAGGGCATCAGAATAGATCTGCTGAGCCTGTCCACTAGAATGATGGATTTTCACAGAAAATGGTCGGAGATCACCCACTCCCACAATCTCATGGCCTCGCAACAAAGGGGGGTAAGATCTGGTTCCCCCGTTTGTTGATGCACCAGATTACAGACATATTGTTCATATGGATGGCAACTGTCCCAGTAGGGAGAAAGGTGTGGAGAGCTTGCAACGCCAAAAGCACCACCCTCATCTCCAGGACACTGAAATGCAGACTCTTCTCCAGGGAAGACCACATGCCTTGGACCATCCTTCCCATGTAATGCCCCCCCTCCATGGTCACTGTGATCGCGGGGGAAGGAAGAACAAAAGGGGGGCCCAAAAAAAGGTCCAGGGACTGAAGCCACCATAGAAAACAGTCCTGGCAAACTCGAGACAACCAGATGGGATGTGACAAGGGGAGATCGAGAAGGGAACACTGAACCATTAAGGTCCACTGAAGAACCCTCATGTGGAGGCATCCGGTTGGGAAAAGGGTGATCGTGGCTGCCATGGACCCCAACACCAGAAGAAAGTACAATTGTGTACCTACCATAAATGTAGATGTTCGAGTGTATTCACTGTTGCAGTCATTACTCTTGGGTTATCCTGCTGGCAGGCTACCTGCAGTCAGCCAGAATTCCAAAGTCTAGGTCCGGCGTCGGCTGCTGTCACCTCTTCCCTGACGTCAGTGCACCAGTGGTATAAAAGATGCAGCCAACGCCATTTTCTTCAGTTTTTCTTGCCCCAGATGTCAGGTGCCCCAAATAGGTAGGCTGTAAAATATACCAATAAGAAATGCAAGCATAAAAATACCATTTCCTTCATCTACAAGCAAATACACCAAAAAGGTTGTATAGGATAAAGAAGTGCAGATAAGTCCCAGCAGAGAGAAGGGGGATGGTGGGTGGGTAACCTGGACTGCAACAGTGAATACACTTGAACATCTACATTTATGGTAGGTACACAACTGTACTATGTTCATCGTGTTTCACTGTTGCAGTCATTACTCTTGGGTAGAATCCCATAGCTGAGGAGGGGTGGCTGGGCTAAATAGATTAGGCGAGGCTATGGGACCCTGCAGAACTGCAGTGGCGAAGCCTGCTCTGGACTTAGAGTAGAGAGGCAAGTGGTAGGGCTTTGTAAAAGTGTGCACTGAACTCCAAGTTGCAGCCTCTAAGATTTCTTTGGTTGGTACTCCTCTGAGGAAGGCTGCTGAAGTGGCTGCTGCTCTGGTGGAATGAGGCCTAATGCCCTTAGGCACTGATTTGCCATGTTGAGAATAGCAGAAACGGATGCAATGGCCTATCCATTTAGAAATAGTCTGTTTTGAGATAGCCTTTCCTTGTCATCCTGCAGCATATGACACTAAAAGTTGTTCAGTCTTTCTGAAAGCTTTTGTTCTGTCCAAGTAGAAGCATAACTGCCAGTGTATGTCCAAAGAATGCAGAATTTTCTCACCCTTGTTCTGTGGATTTGGGTAAAAGGTAAGCAAGTGAATGGTTTGGTTGAGGGCCACACTGGACACCACCTTAGGCATAAATGTAGGGTTTGTCCTCAGAGAAACCCTGTCTGGATGAAAAATGATGAAAGGCTCCACAGCCATGAATGCTTGTAACTCCGAGACTCGCCTTGCAGAGGTTATGGCTAGGAGCAGAGCTGTTTTCCAGGGTAAGAATTTTATATCTGCTGTTGATGCTGGCTCGAAAGGAGGCAGTGTGAGTTTTTCCAAAACATAATTGAGGTCCCAGGCCGGAATTGGTGCTCTCCTTGGAGGCCTAATGTTTTTGGCCCCTCTGAGGTACTGCCTTATTAAAGGATGAGAAAAGATAGGTGGTTCCGTATTGTAATGTGCAGAAATGGCAGAGGCATGAATCTTAATTGATGAGAAAGAAAGGCCTTTGTTCAGCATCTCAGTCAGGTATTGCAAAATCTGAGGGATATTTGGTACAGAGGTGTCAATGCCTTGTTCCTGGTTCTAAACACCGAATCTCTTCCATTTTTCTGCATAAGATTTTCTGGTACTGAGCCTCCTGGCCACCAAGATAACATCCATGACAGCTTTTGAAAGAGGAGTGTTCTGAATGGCTACATTATCCGCCATGCTGCCAGATGTAAGGTCCTGAGTTGGCTGTGCAGGATCTGATTGTTTTGTTGGGTCAGCAAGTGAGAAATTTGAGGCAATATCCATGCTGGACCATGAGATAAGCTCTTTAGGATTGGGTATCAGTGCTGGCGTGGCCAGTCTGGTGCAATCAGAATCATTTTTGGCTTCTCGTCTGACCTTTAGGAGTACTCTGGGAAGGAGAGGCAGTGGGGGAAAAGCATATACTGTTAGATTGTTCCAGCTGAATGATAGGGCGTCCACTTTCCATGCTTGCTTGTGGTAAATCCTTGTGCAAAATCTCTGCAATTGACAGTTGTGAAGGAAGGCATCCCCATTTCCTTATTATCATGCTGAAGACTTGTGGAGCCAGTTTCCATTCGTGGAGATCCATGAGGTTTCTGCTTAGTTCGTCTGCCAGAGTATTTGTTTTTCCTGGCAGGAATTGTGCTCGCAGATGAACTTGTAAAGCCAATGCTGTGTCCCACAAGGTCATTGCTTGTCTGCAGAGGGGGTAGGAATGTGTACCTCCCTGCTTGTTTATGTACCACATGACCGTAGTGTTGTCTGTCTTTGTCAGTAAAGTACAGTTTTGTACCTACCATAAATGTAGATGTTCGAGTGTTCACCCTGCTGCAGTCATCACACTTAGGTTATCCTGTCATCAGGCGGTCCCGCAGTCGGCCGGAATTCCAAAGTCTTGGTCCGGTGTCGGTTGCTGTCGCCTCTTCCCTGATGTCAGTGCGCCAGGGGTATATATAATGCAACCGATGCCATTTTCTTCAGTTTTTCTTGCCCCAGATGTCAGGTGCCCCCAAAAAGGTGGTCAGAATTAGTACCAAATGGAGTGAACACTGCACAAACACAAAATCCTTTCAGCTATAAACAAATACATCAGTAAGGCATAGAAGAGATTTAGCCAGAAGGTCAGAGGGAATGGAGGGTAACCTGGACTGCAGCAGGGTGAACACTCGAACATCTACATTTATGGTAGGTACAAAACTGTACTAAGTTCATCGTGTTACCCTGCTGCAGTCATCACACTTGGGTTGAATCCCAAAGCTAAGGTAGGGGGGAGGCATCATAGAGGGTTAGGGGAGGCAATAAGGCCCTGCAGAACTGCAGTGGCGAAGCCCGCCCTGGACTTAGAGTAAAGAGGTAAGTGATAGCGTTTGGTAAAGGTGTGTACTGAACTCCAAGTTGCAGCTTCTAAAATTTCCTTGGTTGGAACCCGCCTGAGAAAGGCTGTAGAGGTAGCTGTTGCCCTGGTAGAGTGGGATCTAATGGTAGCAGGAACTGGTTTCCCATGATGGGTATAGCAGAAATGTATGCAATGACCTATCCATTTAGAAATGGTTTGCTTAGATATAGCCTTCCCTTGAGAAGCTGTAGCATAGGATACAAAGAGCTGGTCAGTTTTTCTGAAAGCCTTAGTTTTGTCCAAGTATTAACGAAGCTGCCTGTGAATGTCCAAGGAATGCAGGAGTCTCTCACCTTTGTTCTGTGGATTGGGGAAGAAGGTGGGTAAGTGGATGGTTTGATTTAAAGCTACACTGGAAACCACCTTAGGCATAAAGGAAGGATTAGTTCGTAGAGAAATTCTGTCTTGATGAAAAATGAGGAAAGGTTCCACTGCCATTAGTGCCTGTAGCTCTGAGACTCTCCTAGCTGAAGTTATTGCTAGGAGCAGGGCAGTCTTCCATGATAGGAACTGAAGATCTGCAGAAAAAGCTGGTTCAAAGGGAGGTAGCGTTAGTTTTTCCAGAACAAAGTTGAGGTCCCATGTTGGTGTAGGACCTCTCCTGGGTGGTCTTATGTTTTTTGCCCCCTCTGAGGAACTGCCTTAGAAGAGGATGTGAAAATAAAGGTGGATCTGTGTTGTAGTGAGCTGAAATAGCTGAAGCATGTATTTTAATTGAGGAAAAAGAAAGTCTTTTGTGCAACATCTCAGCTAAGTACTGTAGAATGTGAGGCATGTGAGGCTGAATTGTGTCTTGGCCTTTAGCTTGGTTCCAGGCACAAAACCTTTTCCATTTGTCCGAATAAGCCTTCCTGGTGCTTGGCCTCCTGGCTTCCAGAATGACATCCAGAACTGCTTGTGAAAGAGGAGCTGGTTGGATGTTTAGTTGATTTGCCATGCAGCCAGATTTAAAGTTTTGAGCTGGCTGTGAAGAATCTGTTTGTTTTGTTGTGTGAGCAAATGGGGTATTTGAGGCAATATCCATGGTGGGCTGTGGGCCATATTTTTCAATAGCGGGTACCAGTGCTGGCGTGGCCAGTCTGGGGCTATGAGAATCAGTCGTGGTGTCTCCTTTTTGACCTTCAAAAGAACCTTTGTGAGGAGAGGTAATGGAGGGAAGGCATATGCTGTCAGGTTTTCCCAACTGAAAGAGAGAGCGTCCACTTTCCAAGCTTGATGGTGAAATGTCCTTGTACAAAATTCTGTCAGTTGGTAGTTTTGAGGACTGGCAAACAGGTCTATGTTTGGAAGGCCCCATTTTTGAGTTATCATTGCAAATATTTGTGGATCTAGTTTCCACTCGTGGGGATCTTTGATGTTTCTGCTGAGGTCGTCTGCCAATGTGTTGTTCTGTCCTGGCAGGAATTGAGCTTGTAACTGGACTTGGTAGGCCAGAGCTGTGTTCCATAAGTTCATTGCTTGCCTGCATAGAGGGTAGGAATGTGTACCCCCTTGTTTGTTTATGTACCACATTACTGTGGTGTTGTCCGTCTTTATTGCAAGTTGTCCTGGATGTAATAGATCCTTGAAGGCTGTCAGAGCTTTCTGTACAGCTAGCATCTCTTTTTGATTTATGTGCAGATTTCTTTGATCTGCAGTCAATAGGCCTTGAATGCATTGTCCTGCCATGTGTGCCCCCCAGGTGTAGTCTGAAGCATCTGTTGTGATAGTTTGCCTGGCTGGGGGCAAGGTGAAAGGCTGACCCTTGTTGAGGTGACATGCCTGTGACCACCAGAGAAATTCCTGTTGTAGGCAGGGAATGAGAGATATCATTGTGTCCAAGCTGTGGCTGTGTTGAGACCATACGCTTTTTAGATACCACTGTAATTTCCTCATATGCAGTTTTACAAATGGTATTATTAGTATGCAAGATACCATGAAGCCCAAAGCCTGCAGAATTTTTCTTGCAGTTAATTGGGTCTTTGTTGCCATTGTCTTGAAATATTGAGTCAGTTGTAGTTGCTTGTCTGGCGTAAGATAAGCCTTCTGGGCCGTTGTATTCAAGCTGGCACCCAGGAATGTCATTTTTTGTGAGGGTACTAGTTTTGACTTCTTTTCGTTTACTGTGTACCCCAGGCAGTTTAGTAGATGCTTTACAAAGGCCAGATGATGTAAGAGAATGTCTTTGCTTTCTGCTTGGATGAGGCAGTCGTCCAGGTATGGATATATTTGAATTCCTCTTTGTCTGCAGTATGCAATTACTGGTTCCAGGCATTTTGTGAAAACTCTGGGCGCAGTAGATAAGCCAAAGGGCAGTGCAGAGAATTGGTAATGGGTTGAACCTGCAATGAAATGGAGGTATCTTCTGCAACTTTGTCTGATAGGGACATGCAGGTATGCCTCCTTGAGGTCCAACGTTACTAGCCATGCTTCCTTGCCCAACATGGGAAGTAGCTGCTGTAGTGTTAGCATCTTGAATTTGGGTACTTGTAAGTAAGTGTTTAGAATTGAAAGGTCCAGAATTGGTCTCCAGGCATTGTCCTTTCTGGGCACTAGAAAGAGTCTTGAGTAAAATCCTTGGCCTTGCTCTCGAGTAGGTACCAGTTGAATGGCTCTCATGTCCATGAGAGATGTAATTTGCTTTTGTGCCTCTGCCCATTGATTTTGTGGCAGGTTTGGCTTTCCTCTTTTCATTGGCAAGGTGTGAAAGTGGAATCTGTATCCTCGTAAAATTATGTCTAGGACCCATTTGTCCTTTGTGACAATGTGCCAGTTGTCTGCAAAAAGTGCGAGTTTTCCCCCCAAGGGGGCTGCCAAAAAGAGTATTGCTTGGCCAGATGAGGTGCAAGTCACTGAGCTTGCCTTGTCTGCATAGATTTTGCCTTATCTTCCATTTTCTTTAAAACTTCTGCTTTAACTCCAAAAAGAATATCCTGCTGTAAGGGAGCATCTAGTAGTTTTGCTTTAACATGATCAGGCAGAGTTTGTTCCTTTAACCAAGCATGCCTACGTATAACAGACCCAGTGACAGCTGCTCTGCAGGAGGCCTCCAAAGAATCAACCCCACATTGTAAGGAATGTTTGCCCACCTGCTCAGTGGCGTGCAACAGATCCTGTACTTCTTTCAAATCAGATTGTTGAGGGAGAGTTGTTATTCTTTGCTTTAACTGGGAGATTAGAAATTGCTGATACTTAAGCATATGAAATTGACAATTCAGTGCCCTCATAGCTAGTGTGGCTGAGGTGTAAACCTTTTTCCCCCACCTGTCTAGTGCTCTGGAATCCCTCTCAGAAGGTACTGGGTTTTTAGCCATAAAAGCCTTAGCCCCCTTGGGACCCTGGGAGATAGTCTCTGGGTCAGCTACTGGGCTTTTGTAAAGAAATTTGTGGGAATCAGGCACTCTGTAGTATCTGTCAGGCTTAGCCGGAGCAGGGGGGAAGAGAGTCTGGGTTGAAACTGGATTCTAAGTAGACATCATCCACAATGTCAAAAACTGGTGGGATGGCAAGTGGTCTGTGTTGGGGGAGTAAAAGAAACTCTCTGAGCCTTTTCTTTGAATCAGAGTAGTCCTGACCTTCCCAGTGAAAATGTTCCCTCATAGTGTGTAAAGTTTCCCCAAAGGACTAGTCTTCAGGAGGAGAAGCTGAGGGAATAGAGTCCTCAGCATCAGAATCTTCATAAGGAGAGAAGGAATAGTCTTGGTCCTCAGAGGAGTCTAAATAAATGGACATTTGCTCAGAGGAAGCATAGTCTTCCTCTTGTCTAGGCCTTTTGTCAGGAGGGGGCTGTGAACCCCCGATTAAAGAAATCAAATCTTCAGCCATTTTGAGCATCTGTTTCTTAGGCATAGGGCCTTGAACAGGAGACTGAAGTGCAGTCCTTTTAGATCTAGGAGTCTTCAACTTAGAAAACGTTTTAATGGTGAGAGTAGTTGGTCTGAAAACACCTTCAGAAACCGATGGCGTTTCTGCAGCACCGATGTCTTTTGAAGCAAAGTCGTTGGAAGGGCCTGAAGTAAAAGGCTGCGTTGGCCTGGTACATTCCGTCAAAATTTCCGTAGAGGTCTCGGGATCCAGATCTGCGGTAGTCAGGGGCTGCGTCGGAGCCTCACTGAGGACCGGGGAACCGGAAACCGCATCAGCCGAGGCCTCAGAATCTGGCTTAGGCCTGGGCAGTCTGTCCTTATCCCTGCGTTTTTTGTGCACGTCGGTAGTCGGTTGCTCCGACGGCATGGTGTAGTTAAATTTTCTACCGTAGTGTCGTGCGAAATCAAAGCATCTTTTAATAGTATGCTTATTAAACCTAGCACAAAACCGACAAGAAGTGACGTCGTGGTCTGGGCCGAGGCAAGGTATGCAATAAGAATGAAAATCCTTATGAGGTATTTGCTTCCCACAAGAAATACAATTGTTAACTTTTTCTGACATCGGTCTGAGGCAAGAAAAGTTTCCCCAATGGGGTACTTAGCTTTATAGAAGACTTCGGTCTGAAATTCGAATTCGAAAATCTCAGGAGTCGGCCGACCGGCACTTGCGAACTGCTTCTGCTTCGGGCACCGCGCGGCAAGAAAGACTGGAGAAAATGGCATTGGTTGCATTATATATACCCCTGGCGCAGTGACGTCAGGGAAGAGGCGATAGCAACCGACGCCGGACCAAGACTTTGGAATTCCGGCCGACTGCAGGACCGCCTGATGACAGGATAACCCACGTGTGATGACTGCAGCAGGGTAACACGATGAACATCTGTCCTGGATGAAGCAGGTCCTTGAAAGCTGTCAGGGCATTTTGACCAGCTAGCATCTCTTTTTGATTGATGTGAATATGCCTCTGGTTTGCAGGCCATGTGCCCTGAATACATTTTCCTGCCATATGGGCCCTCCAGGCATAATCTGATGCATTCATTGTCAGTATCTGTCTGGCTGTGGGTAAACTGAATGGCAGACCCTTGTTGTGGTGACAGGCTTCTGCCCACCATCAAAACTCCTGTTGCAGGCAAGGAATGAGTGCAATTACTGTCTCCAGGCTGTGGCAATGCTGAGTCCAAACACTTTTCAGATACCATTGTAGTTTCCTCATATGCAGTCTGGCATATGGAATTAGTAGAATGCAGGATGCCATGAAACCCAAGGCCTGCAGGATTTTCCTTGCAGATAGGTGGGTCTTTGTTGCCAATTTCTTGAAGTAGGTAGTCAGTTATTTTTGTTTGTCTGGCGTGAGATGAGCCATCTGAGCAGTTGTGTTTAAGCTTGCACCCAGGAATATTATCTCTTGAGAGGGCACTAGTTTTGATTTCTTTTCGTTTACTGTGTACCCTAGGCAAATTAATAATCTTTTTACAAATGCCAGATGTTTTAGTAGAATGTCCTTGCTCTCTGCTTGAATAAGGCAGTCGTCTAAGTAGGGATATATTTGAATTCCTCTTTGTCTGCAAAATGCAATTACTGGTGCCAGGCATTTTGTGAAGACCCTGGGCGCAGTAGATAAGCCAAAAGGCAGTGCAGAGAATTGGTAATGTATTGAGCCAGCTATGAATCTGAGGTATCTTCTGCAACATTGTCTGATTGGGACATGCAGGTATGCCTCCTTGAGGTCCAAAGTAACTAGCCAAGCCTTCTTGCCCAGCATGGGTAGAAGTTGCTGCAATGTTAACATTTTGAATTTTGGAACATCCAGGAAAGTATTTAGGATTGACAAGTCCAGTATTGGTCTCCAGGCTTTGTCCTTTCTGGGCACCAGGAAAAGTCTCGAGTAAAATCCTTGTCCCTGTTCTTGCTGTGGTACTCTTTGAATAGCTCCCATGTCCATGAGACCAGCAATTTCCTTTTGTGCCTCTGCCCATTGGTTTTGTGGCAGGTCCGGCATACCTTTCGATTTTGGAAGGGTGTCAAAGCGGAACCTGTAACCCTGAGAAACTATATTCAGTACCCATTTGTCCTGGGTGATTATGTGCCAATTTTGTGAGAAAAGTACTAGCTTTCCCCCTAGGGGTGCTGCCAAAAGGTAAGTGCTTGGCCTTTGTAGAGGGAAGTCATTGGGACCGTTTCCTATAAGGTTGTGATTTGTCTTCTCCTCCTTTGGGGGCAGAAGCACCCCATTGTTTAGGTCTGTAGGAGCCTTGGGGCTGAGATCTGCCTCTTGGGCATCTGTATCTGCCTCTTTGTGGCCTGTCTGACACTGGAAAGGACCAGTTTTTAGAAGGCCAGTTCCTGCTAAATCTAGGTGGCTGAACCTGTACAAAATCCTTTACTGTCTGCATTGATTTTGCTTTATTCTCCATTTTCTTTAACACCTCTTCTGCCTTAACACCAAACAAAGTATCATGCTGTAGTGGAGCATCCAGTAATTTTACTTTAACATGTTCAGGTAAACTTTGTTCTTTCAACCAAGCATGTCTTCGAATGACAGAGCCTGTAACTGCGCCTCTGCAAGAAGCCTCTAATGAATCAAAACCACATTGCAGAGTATGCTTTCCCACTTGTTCAGCTGCATGCAATAATTCCTGCATTTCCTTATTGTCAGGACTTTCTGTTTTAACAAAGACATGAGGTTTGTTTGTGTCTTTTGGCTTTTCCCGGTTAGGGGTCACCACAGCAGAACTCCAGTCCGCTAATGATTGGCAGTAGATTTTTACGTACTGGCTTGCTGGGCCTAATGCACAACCTTCAACGAAGGAACGCCCATTCACGCATGTCGCTACACAGAAGAGGCTCTAACTGAGAATCGAACGGGCAACGTCTAACTGTGAGGCGACAACGCTACCACAGCACCACCACCGCAGTAACAAAGACATGAGGTACTGTTGATATTTAAGCATGTGAAACTGGCAGTTTAAAGTCCTTACAGCTAAAGTAGCAGAAGTGTAAACTTTTTTCACCCATCTATGCAGAGCTCTAGAATCCCTATCAGAGGGGACAGGGTTTTTTGCAGTGGAAGCCTTAACCCCTTTGGGACCCTGAGAAATTGTTTCTGGGTCAGCAGCAGGGTTTTTATAAAGAAATTTATGAGAGTCAGGGACCCTGTAATACCCATCTGGCTTGACTGGTGCAGGGGGTAAAGAATCAGGAGACAGACTGGATTCAGAGAAAACATCATCAACAATATCAAGCACAGGGGGGATAGCCAGGGGCCTGTGCTGAGGCAGTAAAAGAAAGTCTCTGAGCCTTTTCTTGGATTCTGAATAATCCTGGCTCTCCCAGTGGAAATGCTCCGTCATGGTGTGCAGAGTTTCCCCAAAAGAATAATCCTCAGGTGGAGAGGCTGAAAGTATAGATTCTTCAGCATCAGAGTCCTCATAGGGAGGGAGAGAATAGCCCTGATCTGAAGAGGAATCAGAGGAAATAGAAACCTGGTCAGAGGAATCATAGTCAGTGTCTTGCCTAGGCCTTTTATCAGGAGGGGGATGGGAACCCCTGATCAAAGTAATTAAGTCTTCGGACATTTTAAGCATCTGTTTCTTTGACATGGATGAATGTCCAGGAGAATGCTGTACTTGTTTCCTTGTCTTTAATGGTGTCTTTGACTGTGCCTTGGCTGCTGCAGTGGACTTAATAGTAAGCTATGAAGGTCTGAAAACACCCTCAGAAGCCGATGCCTGCTCAGAGGCTCCGGACCCATCTGAGGAAATAGTTTCCGTAGGCCCAATACCTCGAGTATCCAGAGGCCTAGTTGTCTCTACGTGGGAGTCGGAAACGGCCTGTGGCTCTGAGGTAGCGGGTGTCAGGGGCTGCGAAAGCGCCTCACTGAGAACCGACGAATGGCCTAGAAGAGGCTTTGTCATCGGTTTTGGACCTCGGATGCCTGTCCTTTTCCTTGTCTTTGCGTTTTTTATGAATTCCGGTCATCGGTTGTTCCGATGGCATTATGTAGTTAAACCTTCGGCCAAAGTAATGTAAAGCAAAATCAAACCGACGCTTAATAGTGCATTTGTTGAATCTAGCACAAAACTGACAACTAGTAACATCGTGGTCAGGGCCTAGGCAAGGAATACAGTAAGAGTGAAAGTCCATATGAGGTATTTGCTTCCCACAAGAAATACAATTGTTAACTTTTACTGCCATCGGTCTGGAGCAAGAAAAAGTTTCCCCAATGGGGTACTTAGCTTTATTGAAGACTTCAGTTCTGAAACTCTATTTCGAAAATCTCAGGAGTCGGCCGACCGGCACTTGTGAACTGCTTTTGCTTCGGGCACCGCGCGGCAAGAAAGACTGAATAAAATGGTGTCGGTTGCATCTTTTATACACCTGGTGCACTGACGTCAGGGAAGAGGCGACAGCAACCAAGGCCGGACCTAGACTTTGGAACTCGGGCCGACTGCGGGTAGCCTGCCAGCAGGATAACCCAAGTGTAATGACTGCAACAGTGAAACACGATGAACATCACCCTGTCCTGTGTAGTATTCAACCGAGCCCCAATGAAGTCCAATATCTGAACAGGAGCAAGTTGTGACTTGGAATGACTTATCGTGATCCCCAGGGATGAGGGTAGATGGAAAAGGCAATCCTTGGAATGAATCAGTCAATGCCTGGAGGGATCGGAAAGGAGCCAATTGTCCAGGTAGGGAAAGCTGCCACTACTGCCATCACTTTGGAAAACACTTGGGGCGGTGGTCAGTCCAAAGTGGAGCACTCTGAACTGAAAATGACTGGCTCCCAGCTAGAAGCAGAGGAACCGTTGGGAGCGTCTGTTCATCTCGATGTGAAAGTATGCATCCTGAAGGTCCACTGAGCACATCAAGTCATTCATCTGCAAGAAGGGCAGAATGGACTGAATGGTGACCATCCGAAACTTTGTCTTGGCAATGGACAGGTTCATGGTAGATTCAGAATGGGTCTCAAGTCTCCTGTTTTCTTTGGCACCAAAAAGAAACTGGAATAAATGCCTGATCCGGACTGGTCTGGGGGAACGGGCTGGGTGACTCACTTTAAGAGCACCCTGGCGATTTCTATGGCTGCTCTTCCCATTGACCGGGTAGAACATCTGGGAGGTGTTTTGGCGTAGAGGGAGGATGAAGAACCCTGAGGAGCTTGGAGCAACTGGAACCCGTGCTGATCGAAATGAGTGGCAAATGAGACCTGAGGGGAGGAGGGAGAGTGGGGCATTATGGGTAGGGTAGGAGCTTTGATTTTCGATCCAATGCTGGAGTATACAGCAGAGTCATATCCGTGCCGAACCTGAGTCGCACAGGTTGAAGATCAAATGAAAACTACAACTTCAGATTCAGACTTGCTACAGGTCCAATTTTCATCAAAAACCCAGGGGGAAAAGCTCCCACATAAGATAAAACTGATGGTGTGGAACAGCTAGTGGGGTGTGTTTGTATAGGATGCATATTCAACATGCTGGAACAGCATAAAAAGCAATACCACAAATAAAATAATTGTTATACCAATAGTGGTTTTTCATCTGCCACTGTCCACAAGTCTTCACCAACAGCTATATTCATCTAATGCGTACTTACCCAAGAAAGGGTGGCCACACAATGAAGTAATGTGAAGTAACAAACCACATATGAAATATGACACAACTAAAGGCAGTAGTGTACCAGAATAGCAAAGACATTAAAGTTGGTAAAACCATACATTTTTTTACATGAATGGAAGGTCAGATAACCAGCTTTACTGTACAAAACTCCACTTCAGCAGTCTATATTTAATATAGGAGCTCATGTGGTTTAATTTCCGTAGATATGCCCAGCTTTGTGACTCAGAAGGCTAAATTTCCATAGGTATGCCTGGCTTTGTGGCTCAGAAGGCTAAAGCTCCGATTCAACAACCCAAGTTTTGGAAGAGGCTGAGGTGCTAGAAGACACAGAGAGATGAGGATGAGAATGTGTAGCTACGGTCTGTCCTAGGGTAGACAGTATGGTATTTCCCAACAAATCTTCTGCTGCTTCCATTCTGGGGGTGAAGGCCCAGAGCCCATACAGCTGGTACTGACATCAAGACAATGTATGCTGTGCCAAGCTAGTGATGGTAGCCCTTCTTTTTGTATGCAAGGTAACATATTATGAAGATGGGGGGGCACTGTTAGCTCATATGGTAATGAGAGTGCATGTCACCACCATTAGCAGGGTTAGAGCCAAACACAGAAACAACCTCATTGCTCACATCCTAGATGTGAGGTTTCTTTGGGGGACATGCACCAGTTACTTCCCTGTCCAGGGACAAGCAAGACAAGTCA
The DNA here is from genome assembly GCF_019279795.1 of Protopterus annectens. Lineage (NCBI taxonomy): Eukaryota > Metazoa > Chordata > Ceratodontiformes > Protopteridae > Protopterus > Protopterus annectens. The sequence continues at coordinate 486,028,021 of NC_056746.1, read as the reverse complement.
CCATAGGTCTGATCCAGAGGAGGGAAATCCAGGCTTACCTGCGTAGAGTATGAAGGTGTGCATCTCGGAACGGAATGGAAGGACTGGGGGTAAGCAGCTGCAGTACAACAACCCTCATGGCATCATCTGGAAAACTTGCTCTGTTCTGAAGCTGTTAAGCTCCTATTATGGGGGGATCAACAGGCTGAGGCTCATGAGAAGAAGCCCGATGTTTGACAGGTAAGGGGGCAGACAGAACCATGAAAAAGAAATTCTGCAGGCATGACAATATGAAAATTGAAGGATTTACTTTGTGAACACCAATGGTCAATTCTATGCTCAAATATAAAATAGGGCACATAGTGCCCATCATTTCACTCAATTCTGTAGGTTTTACTGTTGAGACATCTAGAATGAAATACACAGTACAAGAGAAGAAGCTTGCAGATTCTTGCAGCAGTCATTGTAACCAAGTTCATAAGAATGGTCTCAGGATCGAAGAATGCATGCCTAAAGGAAATCTAAGAATCCTGTAGGTAGGAAAAATTGGGCACACTGGCAGGACTTCTGGTAAGTTTGTCTTACTGAAGCTTCTTTCAGTGTTAATTTCTGGTCATCTCCACACTACAAATTCTCTTTAAAAGCACAGGAAATAAGTCCTCTCCTGTCTTGATAGCCCATTTCAACAGTCTGCATAGCTACTTTATCAAGATGGGATTGTATAATGTGCATTTGCATTTTCTCTTACTACCATGCACCATTTTTAAAACTACAACCACCCTTTGAGCACCTTATGCTCAGCCCTTTCATAATACTTACTAAAACTGCCTGAACTGGGGCACAGCTAACTGATAGTTCATGGAAATACAGGGTACCTACCTGAGTCTCCACATTAACTATCATATGTTCTTTTATCAGTTTACTCTGTTACCTGATTGTTTCCAGCCCCCTCATAAGAACAACTAACAGGGTTTCTGCCCGCTTCGCTCCCCACCCTGCCCCCTATTCCCTCCCACCCCCAGTGGTCCTACCTTTACTACACATGCAAACCCCTCCAATCTTTCCAACAGCCAACCATGGCACTAAACCCAACACTACCTCCTCCATCTTCTCACTACTATCACTCCTCCTCAGCTAACATGTATAAGCATACCATACCTATGCTCACTGCATGCACTCTCCTTGCATATCTTACATCCTACCAAAACTCCATCATTCCCAAACTCAACCAGTACCACTGTACTACTACTCATACCACCACTCATGTCTCTCCCTCACTCAGCTCCCCTCCCACCAACTCAAGAACCATCCCTATGCACCCCCCACATATTCTATCAACTATATTACTTAAACATAAAGCATCCCTACAACTTAACATAGTAACCCTCCCATCATACCTATTCCCCACAGAGCACAATCATAAAGTTTCCCTAATAAACAAACACATTCAAAAACTGAGAAAACTAATAACCTCATGCATATCAAAACTAGCCCTAAGTGGAGACATCCACCCCAACCCTGGCCATAACATCTCCAACCCCACTCATAATCAGACTAGAAACCACAACTTCTCCCAAATCACAGCCAATAGAAAGCCAAGTGACTTCCTTCTACTAAGCCTAAATATTAGAAGTATATCCAAGTCCATGAACTCCATGCCACCATAGACTTGTACTCCCCAGATATAGTCATCCTGACACAAACCTGGCTAAAACCTCACATTACCAGTGAGCAAATCCTCCCTACCAGTTACGGCATACTAAGAGTAGACCGGCTAAACAACAAAGGAGGTGGTGTAGCTATAATATTTAAACAGCATCTAAACATCCAGAACTTAAAATCACCAGCTCCACAAATAGGCAATGAAGAAATAATATATACCAACCTAAAAATAAAACCATCAACATAATTGGATGCTACTTCCCACCTGGCCAAAACATCCCTCCACTGGAAAACCTCCTCAGCTGGTCTACCCACCATCTCCCCCAAGAAACTATAATTTTAGGCAATTTCAATATTGACTGGCAATCCTGTTCCGACAACCATCCAAGCCATCATCTAAACCTTCGTGGCTTCACCCAACTAGTCCAGTCACCAACCAGGATAAATAAAAACTCCAACAAGCACACTACCCTGGACTGGATACTAGTCAGTATATAGAACAAGCTACTTATCAGATAGCCTCAGCGATCACTCCCCAACATTCCTACTCAAAAAAAACCTATACCAAGCTAAACCTGTCATCTACCGTCAAATACGTAATAAACTACACTTTAACCCACATCCATCTCATCCCTCAAAGAATGTTACTGGCATCCTCTAAAATACCTCAGTCTTGATGACGCAGTTGAATTTTTTAATACTACCTTCCTGAGCATCCTTAATTACCATGCCCCCATAAGACTTTCCAGAACCAAAGCACAACCCTCCCCATGGCTACAGAAAACCACTAAGTCAGAAATGAAAAACAGGGATAAAGCCTGGGAGCACTGGCGCAAAACCAAAACCCCCTCAACTAGACAGAAATTCTTAGAACTACACAACAGAGTCAGAAAGCTAATAAAACAGGACAAATTCCAATATTACCAGTCTGCCCTAGACTCCTCCCAACACAACCCCAAACAATTCTGGTCCTCCATAAACTCCATCCTCCACCCAGGTAAAGTCAGTACACCTCCTCCTAACATCCCTCACCCCTCCAAAAATATTGCTACCTCACTCAACACACACTTCACACAAACCATACTATCACTAGCTAGACAACACAACCCCCTCCCCTCCAACCCACACCTTCAACTAGTAATCTCCCCACTGTCTTCTCTTTTTCTCCTGTTCCTACCTCCAACATAAAAAAACTCTTAACTAAACTTAAGCCCACCAAATTAGCAGCAGGCAACCTCCCAAGTGAATACCTACAAATCGCAGCTAATGCTCTGGCCTACCCAGTATCCATCTTGATTAACCGACCTCTGTCAGAAAGTTACGTTCCCACACTATGGAAAGTATCACATATAATTCCCCTCCACAAAGGCGTCCCCTCCACAGAACTAATCAATTACCACCCCACAGCTATTCTCTCTCCACTCTCCAAAATACTAGAGATGCATTCACTCTCAGGTCTCAGACTACCTCCTTACTAACAACCTCCTTTCCAATACTCAGCATGGTTTCCGACCAAACCATAACACCACCACTGCCTTACTCTCCTTTACTAACACTATCCTTCAGCATAAAAACAATGGTTATCTCTCCTCTGCTACTTTCCTAAACCTATCTAAAGCATTTGACATGGTCCCACACAAACAACTCACCTCTGTCCTTAATAACCTATCCTTCTCTCAGTCACCAACTGGTTACAGAGTTACCTGACCGCCAACAATCCATTGTATGGCAGAATGACATATCTCCCCAACTACCTGTCTCTATAGGGGTTCCTCAAGGATCCATCCTTGGACCCTTACTCTTCTCTATTTTCACCAATAATCTTGCCTCTGCTACCAAACATGGCACACTCATGCAATACGCAGATCATTCAACCATCATCTGCTCAACCCAGTCCCTACCCAAACTGCAAAATGTTACACAGGAAGCCTTCTCCCCTGTTGAAACTTGGTTATCTGATGCCCAATTAATACTCACCCCAAACAAAACTAAACTACTCATCTTCCAACCCACCAAATATACTCAAAACAAAACAACTCTCACTTTATCACAGCAAAAGACAACATCACTATACACCCAACAGAACACACCAAATTGCTAGGCGTGGAAATAGACAATAAACTAAAATTTGACCTTCACATATCCATGACCATAAAAAAAGTCCACAAAAACTAGGAGAGTTATACAGAAATAAGCAACTTCTCACCAAAGCAGCAAAGATTTCAGTAGCAAATTCCCACCTTATCTCCACCCTACTTTATGTTTCTCCAATATATACCGACCTACGGCAATGCAATCTAAACAAGCTAGAGACCTGTTACAACAAAACCACTGTCTCTCACTTGCTGAACTGGGCTGGCTTGAACTCCATCACCTCCTTCAATGGTATCAACTCACACTCGCCCACAAACTAGTAAACCATCCACTAAATGTCCCATCCCTCCAGAATCTACTCCAACCCTATCGCATCACCAGACCACTAAGATCCAGCAACAAAAGTCAGTTGCAGGTCACTAAAGCCAATAACTCTGCTGGAGAAGCACTATTCTCTTGCGCCATAACCAAATTATGGAACTCCCTCCCACCCACAATTACCTCCGTACCATCATGCACCCACTTCAAAACTTTACTAAAAGCATACCTAAAAACATGCTGGCTATGCTCTTGCAACTCCCACTGTAATATCACCCACCCCATCCACCCACTACCTTTCTTTCCACCCCACTAACTACCTTGATTATAGCAAGCTTGGATGCTCATAAGCCTAACTACTTACTATACAGCAGGAACTTCTTATTGTAACAATTGTTAATGTCTGTTATGTACTTCGCAGATGATAAAGATTCTAGTTGTCTACTGATGTACTATGTTCTTCATCTGTAACTAGGTTTGTAATTGTTAATTGCTATGTTGATCAAATTGTTAATTGCTATGTAAATCCAATGTAACTACTGTCTGTATATTTTAACTGTGGAGCTTTTCTACCTGGGCCGCCACTGAAAATGGACCTTCGTCCAGTCGGACACTCTCGGTCAGCAAATGTAAATAAATATATAAATGTAAATAAATAAAATAAAATAAAAGAACTATGCTTTGAATGCAATTTTTCCCAGTAACTATCTATGTTGGTAACATAGAAGTTAACTTTGACCATAATGCATTCCTGGTCATCTCTGTTTTGTGGTGAAATGCCCATCATGTAGTTACCTCAACATGTACCACCTGATCCTTAGTCAGTACCTTGCCCAGTGTCCATCCTCTAACCACAGAACTCTTCCCAGCTATCAGTGGAGACATCAAACTTTCTAGGACCAAAGAAATTATGAGTACAAAAACATAACCTGGAAAGACAAAAGTTCTCCAGCCACAAACAGGTGCAGACTGAAAACTATAACAGCCAAAAAATATGTAAGGGATAAGAGCATACAACTCAACTCTTACCTGCTAAGTTAGTAAGGGCCTCCAAGCTGGTGGGAAGATTAGTTTGGGTGCGCTGTGTGTTCCTAAGGTGCAATGTCTGTAAAGCGATCAGTGCAGGAAGTTGCCTGTGGACAAAGTTTAAAAACTTATAGCAATCAAAAATGACAGACTACAACCCATGTAATAAATGACAAAACAGGTACTTTTGTTACACTTCAAATATTAGAATGAAGAAGATAACATACTGAACAGCAACGCAATACATAAAACTAAAGGCTCTATCCAAGTAGAAACAAAACATTAATCACGCACTACTGAAAACTTTGAAAATTCCCAATATAATTCTAAAGTCCACAGTCAATTGAGAGTGCATTAAACTAGAATAGCCATCTTAAGATGGGAGCACATCTGATAATGATGTACTTACTTTTACACTTCAGAAAAAGCAATATAGGAATACAAACTTGAGCTAAAACAAGGCAAAATAGTAAATGAGACAACTGTTAGACTACCACTTTTGAATTTCATCACTACTTCATTGCTAACTTTCCACTTTACAATGGCAAAATACATCATGGAGTCATAATGCAATAAAACACTCATATAAAGCTATTGCAATGATAAGAGCTTAGTAGCACACAGGTTGGACAACAGTATGCGACAAAGGTAACCTACATTCAGGGATAAATAACTACAAATATGTCAGGGGAAGGAAAGACATTACTGCACGACTGCTCTACCTTCATGGAAAGAAAAGAAAGAGAAAATGGATCATGACTAGATAAAAAGGTGTTACAGCAGCTCCAGATAAGAACTCCAGTGTCACAGCATCAAATGTCACATGTATTACTGCCAACCCTGGTGCTTCACAGGACAAAGGTTTAACTAGAAAGGATGGTGAGACACTTACCATCCCCATACATAACACCATACATAACAAATCTCAGCTGCATAACAATATCAGATATCTTAAAGCATAATATTTAAAAGATGTAGGACTATTCATGGTTAACTAGTATATGAATGCCTGATCTGCTGGCACCTATACACTCAAAAGTAATGTGATGACCAATAAAAACATCTTTTTATGTGGAGGTAGGTAACCCACCCATTCCTGCTACACAGGAGTTCTCAGCCTTCCATCCTCAACCAAAATTTGTTATATTTATGCCAATGTTTCATACTCAAGCAAAATGAAATTCCCACCGACCACAGCAACTTTAGTCAGCAAAATCTCCATTAGGGGGAGCATTTTCCAAATGTGTAGGCTTTGACAAATACAGTGATAAAGGATTTGCCTTTAACAATTAAGTATATACCCCAACTCAGCTACTTATAAAAAGCAGCAGTCACAATCCAAGACATGAAAGGGGCATGCCAATAAGCAAAGACAGTGAAGGCAGTACACCATATAGTCGCACAGAATAGGAGGAAGAGAAACTAATGCAAACATATGGTGCAACAGCATGTCTTTTTTTTTCTTCCAGTTTGCTTCATCAATTGTTTGTTCCAAGTGGAGCCTTCTGCAAGAGGTTTCAAGAGAGATTTGGGGTTACAGTCTTAAACAATGGAAACCCTACTGTTGATGGTAACTTTAACACAGTTGCATGTAGCGCTGCACAGATATTAGTGTGTGTGTGTGTGTGTGTGTGTGTGTGTGTGTGTGTGTGTGTGTGTGTGTGTGTGTGTGTGTGTGTATGTATGTGATTGTGTGCTTTATGAAGTGGTCTGTCCATTTGAAAAAGGAAAAAATACCTTTGTTCTTTAGGATGTCATCACTCTAGGCATCTTGACCACACCATGAAAGGAAAGCAATTCACTGCTAGAGGGCATACAGAGGCCAGAGTTCTGTGGATCAGGCAATAATATCTGCCAGGCTGGGCTAGAGTCACAGAAAAGCTAGCAGCACACAAGCAATACTTAATGTAGAAAGGCCAAGGGACAAAGAGCATAGTATGTAAAATGAAGAACATTTTAAGTTTTAAACTCACCACGACTAGGCATCTGTGTTGCCCCTTTTCATTCTTCCTCAACACATAGGTTTGGATCAGACTCGGCAGCATAATCGGATCAAACTCTTGAGATTCTCCCACTACCTATATGCCTTTGTCCAACCCCAATAACTCAGATTGAGTTTGTTGCCATAAAGACCCTATAACTGAATAGAACTATGGATAGCTGAAAGTAAAGGGCTCAAACCCAGAACTATAAGTTCCAATTACAATCCAACAGGTTCCTCTAGAAGATTTAAGGATGGGGTATAGATTGGAGAGAAGTTGAGGAAGACTGAAAATGGACAACACAGATGCCTAGTCATGGTAAGTACATAGCTTATAAAGCTGATGTCCTTTTCATTCTTCCTCAACACATGGGATGGAGTCCCCAGCTACGCTAACCTTGGGTGGCCTTCAAGGATATTCTGGAGTAGACAAGTCAAAGGCGGCTACAAGATCCAACTTTTTAAGACTAACAAAGGTATGTGCAATGGACCACGAGGCCACTGCACAAACATCATCAATAGATGTTGTTGACCAAAAAGCAGATGAAGTAGCTTTGGATCTAGTTGAGTGAGCTTATGGTGGCTTAGGTAGGGAAATGCTCACTAAGAATAGATCCAAGAAATGCAATCAGTGATCCATTTAGCTAGAGTAACTTTAGAAAGTGGATAAGCTACTATTTTTGGTGAGAATACAAATAACTGATCTGACTTTCTGATTTGCTTTGTTCTTGTCTAGATAAAAACCCAATTGTCTGTGCACATCTAGGAGGTATAGCATGTATTCTCCTTTATTTGAAAAATTTGGAAAGAAAACCAGTAAATGAATGGATTGGTTAATGTCTGATTCAAAAGTTACTTTAGGTAAAAAGCCAGGGTTTATTTGTAAAATAATCCTATCTTTATGGAAAATAATGTAGAGGTCTTTGAAGAAAGAGCCTGGAGTTCATAAATCCTTCTTGCAGAAATAATAGCTACTGAGCAGACTGCTTACAATGAAAGAAATTTTAGGTCATTTTTTACTGAAGGTTCAACAGGTTTTTGAGTTGCACCTTGTAGCACAACAGTCAGATCCCAGGGAGGTGAAGGATCCTTAACTGGTGGTCTAAGGAGAAAAATGCCGGTTAGAAAAACTTTACACTATTCGGAAAAGGCCAAAGAATAATTTCGAGCTCCTGAATGAAAATTTTAAATGGCTGCCAACTACAGTTTAATCATAGAGAAGCTAGCTCCTTTAAAAGGAAGACACAAAAACTCTAGGACATCAGAAACTGCAGCACAAAAAGGGTCAACATCATTTTTCACTGGCCAAAGGGAGAATCTTTTCTACTTGCTCTTGTAAACTTTAAGAGTCGTTTTGTGAGGATAATATTATGATATGAACTGGGGAAGACAGCCTGGGCTGTCTGACCATTAATGGAAGTGGAGAAACCATGGAGTAGCTTAGCTTGAGGGCCTGAATATTGGGATGGCTCATTCCTGACAGGTGTGACTCATTCCTGACAGGTGTGACAGGAGATCTGGAAATGATTCCAGTATCCATGGAGGGTAATGAAGATGAGACCACAGGAAGGGGAATCATACTTGTTGAGACCAGTAATGAGCAATAAGGATGACTGAGCTCTTCAACTGGGTTGCTGTCTGTAGAAATTTGGGAATCTAGGGAAGTGGAGGACAGGCAGAGAGGAGACCAGCTGGCCAAACATGGACTAGAGCATCTCTCAGTGGCTTCACCTGAAGGAGGAGAAGAGTAAAACACCTGCTGCACTTGTTGTTGTGGGGGGAAGCAAACAGGTCACAGCAAGGTTGGTGCCAACAATGATAAATCTCTTCCACCACAGACTGCTTGAGAGATCACTCATGCAGCATCAAAATGGAACTGCTTAATTTGTCCACTAACTCTGATTTTCCCCAATATGTGCATTGCAACTAAAAAGGAGTTTGAAGAGATCATCCACTGCCACACTCTCATGGCCTCTCTGCAAAGTGGGTTAAGACTGTGTTCCCCTTGTTTGTTGATGTACCACACAACAGACATGTTGTCGGTCTGAAATCACAACAGTTCCTAGAGGAAGAACATTGTGAAATGTCTGCAATGCTAATAGGACTGCTCTCATCTCCAGTACACTGATACACAAATTGGTCTCTTGAGGGAACCAGGTGCCTTGAACTGCCCTTCCCAAGAAATGCCCCAAATCCAGCTGGGAAGCGTCCATAGTAAATGTAGACACTGGAGCCGGTAAAACAAAGGTTCGGCCTAGATAAACGTCGTCCAACTGGACCCACTCACCAGTGGATGTGCTCTTTGCAAACTGGAGTAATTTTTGACTGGAAAAGACAAGTGTTGAACTATAGACCATTGAACAGCTAGAGTCCACTGAATAACATGCATATAGTATCATGGTAAGGGAAGTAATACTATGGCAGCTACCATGGATCCTAGCGTTTGAAGAACTAATCTGGCTAAAGGAGATGGATTGGAAAGAATATGTTAGACCTGAGATTTGAGAGTGGATATGTGATGAGTTGGTAATGATGTTATTTGCGTTGTTGTGTTCAGATGTGCACCAATGAACTCCAGGCTCAGAATGGTTGCCAAGTTTGATTTGGCATAATTTATTATTACTCCCAGCAAATGGCAAATCTGGAGCAAATAGTCCCTGGACTGTTGAAGGAGATGCTTGGAGGAAACAGTGAGGAGCCAGTCATCCAGATATGAAAAAATTCATAATCCTTTTGAGTCTCAGGTGAGCAGTCACCACCTCCATGCTGCGGTAAGTCCAAAAGGCAGGGCTATTAATTGGTAATGACTGGCTGCTGGCTGAAAGTGTAAATCTCTTCTGGACTGCTTGTCTATTTTGATGTGATAGTATGCATCCTGAAGATCTATGGAGCACATCCAATCATCCTTGCAAAGAAATGGCAGAATGGACTGAACCATGACCATTCAGAACGTTGACTTCTTTATGTACTGATTCAGTTTTCTCAGATCAAGAATTGGTCTGAGGGTCTCCTGTCTTTTTGGGAACTAAAATGAAACGTGAATAAGTTCCAAATCCTATTTGGTTGGTGGCACCTCTTGAATGACTTTTGTCTCACAGCTTTTAAATTTCTTGCACTGCTGCTTTCTTCTGACTGGGTGGAATGTTAGAAAGCTTTTTCCTTTTCCCAACAGGAAGTTGCAAAAATGGAATGGACTAACCTCTGGAAAATATTCTTGACACCCAGGAATCTCCTGTTATATTTGCCCAGGTGTCTGGGTACAAGGAAACTCATCCCTTGACTACCTCCAGAGGTGGACAGTCAGGTAGTACTTTAGGTGAGCAGTGGTCTGAGCCTCTGTCCCCAAAACATAAGGCAGCAGTTACTGATGGCAACAGCACAACAGGTGGACTGCTGGGCAGGCTTTGCAACATAACTCTAAAACACGTTAACTCAAAAATGTTAATCATCAGTTCTCACTAGAAAACAACACTACAATCCATAAAATGACTTTAAATACATATCGCTAACACATAGCTATAACTGAAAAAAAATTAATACAACTGTTAAACTGCAAAACATAACTTTTAGGTTAGTTACCTTTTATCCATGAACAAAGGCATGCTGTACTGGACATACTGCAATACTGCTCGTCACAATTTACCCCTAAAATTATTAAAATTCAGCAGGTTTGTTTTCTGCTGTCGCTCTTCCACATCACACCACAAAAGCTGTACTTTTTACATCACATGAGAGCAAACAAATTAAACAGCACATTCTTAGACAGAATTCCTTCCTGCACATGCTCAAACCACAGACAGACACCACCTCCCATACACCATTCCTACCTGAGCTGGGCATGCATGAGAGGGTTGTTGTTAAGAATGAGGGTCTGCAGATGCACAAGCCGTCGCATTTGAGGGGGCAGGCTCTCCAGCTGATTATCACTGAGGTCCAAGTAGAGAAGATCTGTGAGATTGATGAACAACTGGTTTGGGATGTTATCGATGCTGCAGTAAAGATGGGAGGAAAACAAATACATAAATAACCAATGCCAGAAATGGTCATTCTGAAACAAAATAAAATATATAAAACAGCAGAGACTCACTAATCAGTTTTTGTCTGGTTTCCAATTTAGCTACCAAGTTACAGGATAACGCTGTTTAATACACAAACTGTAAGGGATAACACTGACTCGAACACTTTACTTATGAAGAGAAACAATAAAATGAAGCTCAACCATGCAACTGAAAAAATACATTAGTCCTAAACTGTATGAATGAGTTGGGTTATTTACTTTCTGCTTATTCTTTATTTTGTAGTGTATCTTTTTCTAATAAAATTGTTAGCATTTACGTAATCTCAAAATTGCATCAGGCATCCAATTTACAGTGAAGCAAGTTTAGGTAGACTAGCACTGTGTGACAGTATTTTGCCCATCCTTACTCGTGTGTTATACACATACCAATAACCCTTCACATTACCTTAAACTCTAATAGTTTCACTGTTCAGATTTTTTTTTAATTTACTGATTAGAAAAGGAGTGCTTGCTGTCCTTTTTCAACAGGTGCAGTGTCAATATTTTTACTGTTTAATAAAGGTAAATGTTATGTGCAGAAGTCACTGTAGAGACAGTCTAAATTTCTACACATCATTTGTTTTAAACAGACAAACATACACACACACACACACACACACACACACACACACACACACACACACACACACACACACACACACGAAGGATTTAATAAAATCTGTGCAGGCACAGTGTAGAGCCTACATGGAATGTTACCATGTCCGTGTACACAGTTCCCCCTCGGCAGCGTGTCATGCATATTAATGATGGCACTTTGCCAAGGGAGAGCAGTGGAACATGGTTATTGAATCAGTGTAGGGAGTGTAGTGTTAACTGTGTCTGCAGATAAGTACAAGACTCCCTGCACTGCCTAATTGTATTATTTCAATATTATTTATAAAAAAAAAAAAAAAAAAAAAAAAAGCATGTATGAGCGGCACAAAGTGCAGCAATGCTAAGCGGCACCAAGTAACTTGCCAGACATATAAAAATAGAAACTTGACGCATTGAATTATTTCTTTAAAATGTCAGCTCAGCTGCACTGGTTTGTGCTGTGCTAAGCGACATGGCGCTTTTTAAATGTTGCCCAATGGAGTGTAAGGGTGGGAAAACAGGTTATATTAAGCCCAAAACGTGGGAATACAGCAGAATCTGTTGGAGTTCTGTCTCTCAAGGGTACTATGGCAGGTGTTGGTGAAGGTGCACACTTTTGGGGGCAGCCTTGGAGCATTCTGGAGTCCAGGGTCATGTTTGGACTCCTAGCAAAAAAAACAAAAATGATGACCAGCTGCTGCAGGGATGTTTCCAGGGTTCGCAGTGTAAGGTGGAGGCCTGGGACAAGCTGGCAAGGGAACTCACCAGTGTTACTGGTATCCCATGCACAGGTGAGCAGTGTCGTCATCACCATGACAACCTAAAATGTCGAAAGGGGGATCTCTTGGACACCTGGGTCCAAGAAGCTCAGGCAGGGAATGCCACACAAGTATGCAAGTAATTTTACCTCTGTTTCACCAATATCTAATCTAAATGTCTGCAAAACTGGTATGCATAATGATGTGCAGAGGAGAGGGCTCGCAATGTCAAGTCGCATGCCGAGCGCCTGGCCAGGTTGCTTTGTTAGTGTGGCCAGTACGGATGTATTATGGTAACTGTAGTGAAATAAACAAGAAAGGGTAAAGCCTTAACTGCATGAAAGTATATACAATAAAGTCTGTAGTGCAGTAAGTGTGGAATTACAGCTGTTTTGCTACAACTGAATAATGCCAACTGTTGTGTAATAAAAACACAAAACAATGCCAGTAACTAAATTATATGCAATAAAGTCTATAGTGCAGGGTGTGGAATTAGAGCTGTTTTGCAAGAAATAAAAAATGCCAGCTGTTCTGCAATAAAACATGAATCAATACCAATAACACCAAGGAAAACTGTGTACATCAGAACTGTCTTGTTTTAATCACTGCAGTAGATCTGTATGCATTCAGTCTGTAGGGTAAGGTGTTGCAGTCAAGTATAACACTGTAATAGCTGTAGAATGAATATAATGTCTGCCAAATATATTAACACATACAGTACCATTCAAGGCTGTTTCTAGGCCAATATTGCTCACATACTTTTCTGTCATCCACAAACAGCAGGTAAAAGCAAGGTATGCAGGTGAGGTAGCCCACTCCATGTTCTGATATTGTGTGTTGAATTCACAGACATTTCAACCCACTAACAATAAAGTGTGTACTCCAGCACTGTTAGGCTGATATATACCGTACCTACTATCTGTGGTATTCTTTTAATTCATGCATGTGTGGTCTACTGTCACAGCAGTTTAGTACAACACTGTAGTAGTACTGCCAGGTCATATATTGGTTCCAGGTAAGCTCAAGGCAAATATCAGTCAGTAATCAGCTGTGACTCAGTAGCTCAGTTTGTTAAATGTATATAGTACATTTTGCCAAACACAGACTAGGGTTCAAATCCAGTGCTAGGTAGCACTGAATATTACAGCAGCATTCATGTAATGCTCACAAATTCTCTCTCTGCAGGAACTACAGGTAAATGGGTGAGATAGCCCATATTATGAGTAGAGAATTGTGTGTTTAGATATCCCAAACTGTTAAAATCATTAGGAAGAATGTAAAAAATCAGCAATGTGCATTCAGAAATAATATGTGTAATCCTGGTATGGCTGTATACCTGGAGTGTCTGCTAAAAGTTGCTGCAGTCGCAGTCACTGCTATTGGGTTTTATTCCCATGCCTGCCGACCAAGGCCTGACTGCTGTTTAGTGTCTGTACTGTACACATACATGATGTCTCTCAAGTGTTTCAATTTCATGTTATGTAATTAATAGCGTGTAATCCACCTGTTACAGGAATACTACGGCAAAGAGTACCTAGATTGCACAGCATCACCATTTCAGCCCACAGAACACCTTGGTAGTTGTATAGCTCCACCTGATATGCAAGTGTTCTGTGTAGGTGTGTACCCACAGTGGTTTCCGTTTGGCCCATAGTGCCCCATGCATATAGCTTGAGAGGTACTGTTTGTACATGCCACATCAGCTACAGGAGACTTGTACTCACTGTAAACATAAAGAAAATACAGACCCGTAGAGTAGACAGCAGTACTGTTGTCAAGGAAGTAAGATGCAATGTTATTAATGGACTGATTTTCTCCCCCCCCCCCCCACCCCTTATCTTCATTTATATATTACTGTTATTCATTGGTTATGGTTTACTATTAACATATGTTGTTACATTAACTATTTTTTGGGGCATGTGTTGTTATTATGTATTATAATGGATGCATATTAACATATCTTGTTAAATTACCTATTTTGTTGGCCTTATGCTGTAACTGTTGCTGGCATGCTGTTAACATACTGACTGTTGTGTTATTTATTGTTGTGTTTCACATAATATGCATTGACATGCAATTGGGTTATTTCCAATGTTCTGGCATGCTGTTATTACGAACAATGTTTTGATCATAACCTATACTTACTGCTTTACCTTCATCACCACAGCATGTCAGGGTAGCTCAGTTCCCGGTGATCCGCCTACCTTGCCTCAACCGGCCATGGCACCGGGTCCTAGCATGTCTGGGACGCAGACCAGTGGTGCCCCCTCCGTTACCCCTGCACCACCTGCAGCATCGGGTGGGACAGCTACAGGGGACGGGGCCCAGCCTCCCCCTGGGAATGGTGTACGTGGGGGCGTTGTCAACCAGGACCCACTGCCGGTCATGGTGTGCAGCATTGTTAATCAGAATGAACGCTGCCTGTGCCAGATTAAGGGCATGCTGGCCAACCTGGTGGGGCAGACTCTCCCTGGCGCCCAGTCTCCAGCACAGCCACCTTCAGGGCAGTGAAGAAGCAGTGACGACTGTCCTATGGGTGGGGACATGAGTCACACTGCTGCCGTCTAGAGGCACATGAGACTTGGTTTCCATAACTCCCTCTCCATCCAAGGTGTTTACCTACCCCATGTGTCACACACCGCCCCTGTTTGGTGTCTTGATTGTCTGCTTATGCATCCTCTCCTACCAAACTTACCCCCCCACATGTACCTTTGCCCCTTCCTCAACATTCCACTCTCATCTTAAAAAAAAAAAAAAAAAAAAAAAAATGAGCACCTGTCCCATAACATATCACCTCATACATAGCTCTACATTTTGCACACGCCTACTGGACACAAGTAATTTGGTCCAAGTGGCTTGATAATGCAGTTATGTTGCCTCACCCTTCTCTATGGGGTTTGAGAGTCCAAATTCAACTACAAAATCTGACAAAGTGAACAGCTGTTGCTGTACAAGAAATGGATATCTATGGTTCTTTTCAACACCCTTCCTGCACATCCCTACCTACCTTTTAGTATGTTATCCCCCTGCTTGCCCCCATTTCACCACTTTCCTATCACCCCCTTTTTCTTTTCTTTACATTTTTATAGTGCAGATTTGCGCAGGGCATGCGCCACTTCACTTAGCTATGCTTAAATTAGCTTTAGTGCCCCTATCAAGTACAGCCCACTGCATTAACCCACCATGACACACAGAGGTGTTTCCAGCGAAACATACTGATTGCCACTTAGTCAATTGGCATGTAAATGAAACACTAACGGGAGTGTACCTTGGACTCTGGTGCAATAATACACCAGTAGACAGCCAAAGACATAATACTGGATTGTAAGTGAGGCCTGTGATAGCAGGTATATGTGCCCATTTATCAGCAACCGGTGGAAAGACACCTGCTAAGGCAGCAATGGCAAAGTACAAGTACAAGTGGGACCCTGGTGCAGAAATACAACCATATAAAGCCATGCACATACTGATGGGTGTATATATATATTTCTCAAAGCTTGTATATGTGCACATATATGTTGCAAATACACATGCTTCTGCAGTGACTCAGTAGCTCAATCTGTTAAATGCCTGACATGCAATACATTTTGCCACACACAGTCCTGGGTTCAAATCCAGTTTTGTGTTGCAGTGCAATTACATTATTCTGAAGACAGCAAGTAATGACTTACTCATGCATTCAGAATCCACGCAGGTTACTGGAACGTAATGCACTGCTACCCATTTTTGCAAGTCAAAGGCCTGCAGCAAATGACACACTGCACATATCTGTAAAGCCTACCTATATGTTGCCTACTACTCTGTTATTGGCACTGGTGCATGACAGATGTTCCTTAATCACATGTCTCGATTGGGCAGTACAGGGTACCCTTACCCTGGTTCTGCCACAACAGGGCTGACACAGCTGCCACAGTTACATGTACAGCTTGCTGTCCTCCAAAGTGTCCACACTCATCCCTATGTGCACTAGCCTGCAGCAGCAGCTGCAGTCTGTAGCATACACAGCTGTATGTAAAGGTAGCTGCTACAGACCTACCATACCTCCCAACCTCCTGGAACAAGGGTTGTGGACAGACACAGCCATGTGTAATGGGTGGGGGGAGGGGGGCAAAGACCCAGAGATAAGGACTTGTGTAACGGTTTGCCCCTACAAAGATAGTAAGTTGATACAATAACAGGTATTGCATTAGTATGCATATTCTGACAGGTATGAAGTCTGACACTCAAATGTGTCTCTGTCCTTACTAACATCAAGCCACAATGCTTGCCACTGAACTGCCAGATGACCACAATGTCATGGGATACTGACCACACATATGAGGCGAAACTGTGCACATACCACATAAATCTCTACAGCTGACAGGTATGGTATCTACCCTCTACAATGCTGTAGTCTCCACACCTCAGTTAGGTCCAGCTTAAGAACTAAGAAAAGGGCCCAGGTCTACATGAAGGCCTTGTATAGTACACTGTGGTGCCATTTCACTGACCAATGAAAGTGCAATGTGCAATTCAGCTGTGCTGGCTGCAACTAGCAATTCTAAGCCACAGAGTGATGCAAAGGCAACTACCTGCTAATGAGCAGTACCTTAAAAGGCAGGTAGCTGGTTATGAGGAACAGGTCTGTATGACACAACACAAACAGAGAGTGTAATACCAAAAGATTACCAGAAGCAAAGTCCAGCAAAGGAGTATTGTACTCCACCAGGTATGTAATAGATTTCTTCATATAACAGGATGCAGATGGGAGGATGGAGATATGGGGAATAGGGATTATAGCAGTAAGCCTGTCTTAGATCTATGCTGATGACATGTCATTGATACTCTGCTCTCCTACACCTACAGGCATGCCTCACAACTGTCCCTGGATGTCAATCACATCTTAGCTATGCCCCTGTCAGTCCATCCTACAACAGTTGGCTGTTGTAGGAAAGCTAGTGGATTACACATACTACATAGTAACAATAAGTAAGGGTGTACACTCCTGTAACGTCAAACGATGTACTGTAATTCACCTCCTCACAGTCAGTCACTATCTCACAGAAATAGTTCTAACATTTCAGAAGTGGCCCTGAATGTCCCTGACGTACTCTGGCTAAGTTCCTGTTTCTGTTGACATTTGTTCCCGTTTGGTTGACAGTTATGCCTAATATACCTGTGAACCTCTTACAGCAAGAAAGCAGGACAAAGTCATAATTAATGGGGCGATAAAGGCCCAAACTCAGCGACAATGTTTAAATATTGCTCGTACAAAGTAAGAACGGGAACAGAATAATGGATATTATAATAGCATAACTGTGTTCTGAATGGTATGACATCTGAAACTCAGTTGTCAGTCTGTATTTCCTGACATCAACCATCGATGCGTAGCCAAGCATTTGTCTGAAATCCACAGGTTTGTGTGAAAATGTTCAAGACTATGAGGCAAACATCTTTGACAGTCTGAAAATATCTATATAGTTGAGAGGTATGATGCCTACAGGGAACATATACTACAGCAGGTTTGCATTGTTTTCTATCATTGTGGCACACTGGTGTTGCTGGACTGTCCCCATATAGTTGTTGTAATAGCACACTGCTATTTGTCTGGCACTGGCCATATGACATATTAGTGGGTATTTTCTCAGTGGGGGACACACCATAGTAGATTGCAGTGCTGGGTGTAGGAACATACAGCATAATCTGCATGGTACACAGGGACATACCCCATGTAGACTGTTGGGTAAGACGTGTGAAGGGACAGTGCATATTGCAGATGTGCTGGATCTGTACATAGTGAACGTCCACGTATCTGGTCCTGCAATGTGTTCCCCTGTTGTTGACTTTCAGGAACCATGTATCGCAGAAGATATGCCCCCTTCTCACATGCGGAGAATGACATAATACTGGATGGACTGAGACAGCAACATCAAATGTTGTCCAGGGGGGAGGCATACTTGGGAAAAGTGGACAGCATTGTGAGCAGACCTTGCATGGGTTGTCAATCACACTGGCCAGCAAGATGGGACCTATGAGCAGGTCCGACACCAGGCCAGAGATATGCTGAATGATGCATGACAAAGGGCAGCTGCTATTGCCAGGGTTTGTGGCGCCACTGGTGGAGGGCCTGCAACTGAACAACCACTATCGACCACAGTGGAATTCCTGGTGAACCTAGGAACATCCAATTGCTCCTGGCATCCATCAGACCATACATCATGGAGGTGGATGCCACAGTTTCCACAGCAGAGGAGCATCCAGGTAGGCTTACTGTATTCACCAGTGTAATACTGTATCAGTCATTGTGACAGGGTCTATATACCAGTACATGGATGTCATGTCTATCTGCATTGGGAGGTGGGATTTACGCACAGTTGTGCACACATACTCAGAATGGCAGCAATATAGCCATTATCACAGTAGCTACTACTAGCAGATTTATGCACATATTATCTTGTAACGCTGTAACATTTGGTGGTGCTGACAATACCTCTCCCTCACCATTTCATAGGTCCATCAGGTGTGGCCCAAGTCCATGACTCTGTACCTGGTTAAGTGTGATACTGTTTTGTATGGATCATATATATCCTATGAAAGTTAAGCTCCACCATATTACCCTATGTACACATGTTATGCTTAGCCATATTGGAATAATTGTATGTTCCATTCTGGAACAATCAACTATGTTTCATAGACCCTGTAATCACAGGTGTGATTGTCAATGAACATCAACATGTTTGCACTTAGTTATGAGAGGCTACACAGCCTGGTATACATGAGGCAATTACTCCAAGATGCCTGTTCATACACAAAAGGGAGGTGGGTACATATCTGAGGCAGTGACGCTAATACTGGCATATCATTCTCAAGCTAGGTGTACTGGGTGTTATGTGAAGTTCCATCACGTATAGTGAAATACTGCATACAACCCAGGCAGATTGTACTGGCAACTTTAACTGGATGTGGCTGAAGTGCATGCTATAAAGGCCTAGACTTGTCTATGTATGTTGATGTGAGGTTGTCTGTTGTGCATGGCAGCGGAGATGAGGAGATGTGGGACTCAATGTAGTTGTGGAACCTCAACTGTATGCGCCTGTGTGGATTACCATACATAATAGTGTAGGTAGTAACATACTGCTTTGTCTTGCTTTTCACAGCTGAATGGGGGTTGGGTCCTGTCCCCCTCACAACCTGATGTCTGTGTCTCATCGAACTCTGATGACAACAGTGGGCATAGTGAGGCACAGGTGGGGTTGTCAGAGACTGAATCTGTCCCAGAAGTTGACATCTCTCTTCTGTCCCCATGGTCTCCGCACACAGTCAGTATACCCACACATATCCACTCCCCAGAAGCAACAGTTATTGGACAGTCAGAGGGTGGCGACATTGAACAGGACAGTGGCAACTACAGCATCAATGAGTGTAGACACTGGCCATAGCCACAGCCACCTGTTGCATGTCACATCGCGGGTCACTCT
>NC_056746.1:486003095-486005595 GCF_019279795.1 Protopterus annectens | reverse complement strand
TCCACGCCAGAGCTACCTGTACTCCGGTGCGGGATTTTGTGTGCTGCAAACATTGGCTGCTGCACCTGTTTCCACAGTACAGCACTTCTCTGAAACTGTCCAAAGCATTCCCCAACCGTTTTCTGTATTTAATATGTGACTGGGATACATGATGTAACACCATACACAGGGTGACAGTCTGCATACCTCTCACTGTACCGTATTTTGCGGAATGTCCAGCATTTCACCCCGTATGTCTAATCTGGTCCTCATACATTTGTGGTTTTCTGGTAAAATATTGTAAAATCCAGTCACTACAATGTTGTAACTACTGGCACATTTAAGTGATACAGCCTGCAGCTAATCTGTCCTGTTGCAACCTGCTGTTATACTAGCCACCTTCTATGTTAATCAGAGCATGTGTAATGTCTGTCTGTAGTTTTGGCCCTTTGACCCCCACCCCCATTCTGTGTGGCTTTGTCCATCTTTCTTGCAGTAACACATTGAGGGGTATGACAGAATGTGAGAAAACCACCATACGAGTACCTCACATGCAAAAGATGAAGATGCTGCCAGATTCAAACCATCAACAACATCATCCATGCTAACATCCGTAGCCCAGTGAGTCACACCAGCCTCCAGACAGAGAGGTTTCATTCCTCACACTATCAACAGCATACAGACATATATTATCACCCTGGTGTTACATGGAAAACGCAACATGTGGCCAGGTTCTATGTCACAGTCCTAGAATTGTCTGGTCTGCTGGTATATCACTGGAGACTTACTGTTACAGCAGTTGTACGGGAAAACTGATGTGTTAGGGGTGGGTGACTACCAGCCATGCTCTGCTGGCATAGACAGTCATGCTACTGTCATATGACCCCACTGCTTGCCCTCTCCCTTGAATAATGTACTGGATTCCTCAGCCATGTGGCCTAGTGAATATTATGGGGCACATACCATTGGACTGAGTACCTCCTGACCCAAGTGGCTGTTAGATCTCTGCAAGTAGCCCACTATATTCCCTTGCATACATGCTACAGGTCCAAACATATGTTACCATATTCTAATACTCCTTAAAAGTGGTTTATAGGTAAGTGACTTATCTTGCAATGCAGCAGTCGACGGGCCTGTAGTTCAGGGATGATTCTGTCTGATGCATGCAGTACACAGCCAATATATGGTTAGGTACAGGCTGTGTGGACTTGCTGGCATAATTTTTACTATGTATGAGAGTCAGAGTAAGGTGTCAGTCCCTAGGGCCCTAGGTTGTCAGTGCATGTGCTATGTGTTGTCTCTTGGCCAAGGCCAGGGCATATTGGGCACACCTATGTCTGCCTACAGGAACATCCTCAGGGGGTTCCTCCTCAGACTCTCCCTGTGGGTGTAGTTGTGGTGACCTAGGCAGTGCTGGGGAGGTGTGCATCCCTTCCCCTTGCTGATCCTGCTGTAGCTGGTTTCCACAGGATCATACTGTGTAGCATGGCACAAACTGTGAACATCTGTGCACATTTGGCTGGAGAGTACTGCAGGGCTCCAGCAAATATATCGAAATACTGGAACCGTGACTTCAGCAGCCCAAACACATGCTCTATTATGTTGCTAGTTTGTGCATGTGCCTCATTATGGCATTCCTTGGTGATGTGTGTGCATTTCTGATGGGTGTCATCATCCATGGTTCCAGTGCGTAGCCAGCATCATCCAGTAAATGGCAGTGCGGGATGTCTCCCCTACCAAACATTCGGTACAGCTGTTATGTGTGCCAGATATGGGAGTCATGATAACTGCCAGAAAATACATTAATGATAATGCCCTGGGCATTGCACATGACCAGGCAGTTGATGGAGTGATATCTCTTGCGGTTGACAGATTCTACACTCCGTACCAGGTGGTGCCTTGATATGTACACGAGTGCAATCTATGGCACCCAGTACCTCAGGGTAATGTGCTACATTGGAGATGTGTTGCATACTGCTGGCCCTCTCCTCAGGAGTGTGGGGAAAATAAATGTGCTCACTAGCATGTGGTAGCATGGCATCCAGGAACTGGAGTACCCTGGATGCTGATGCCATGCGACCCCCATCATATCCCTAGTTGGTCTTTGGAACGTACCTATAGCTTGTATCTGAAGAGCTATACCTACCTTTGTTTCCACTGGGATAGGTTCCCCTCTGTTGGCTCAGGGTCTGAATTGAGGGTGGAAGAGCTCAGTGACTTCTTTGAATAGGTCCCTGTCCACCCCGTCATGCTCTACAATCTCCAGCTCATGCAGCTCCTGGAAGGTTACCCTGGGCCTGAACACACTTCTCCTTCTCAGTCTAGGCCTATTATCAGCATTAGCAACAATGTCCTCAGCATCTAGCACATACAGATTTAATAGACCTGCAGCAGGTCCTAGCATTCCTTCAGTTAAAAATCCCAAGTCTGTACTCCACTGGTGCAGAGTATGCGGGTGAAATCAGATTGTAGGATGTATGCAACCATTATGGTGCTCTCTGCTGTAGATGCAGCCTGTGTG